>NC_091846.1:55215545-55518575 GCF_037783145.1 Equus przewalskii
CAAAACTCAGAGTGAAAGTCAAGTTCCTTCATAAACTGGGATCTGCTAATCTTTCCATTTACTTTTTTTAAAAAAATTTTTTATTGCAGTAACATTGGATTATAACATTATGTAACTTTCAGGTGTACATCATAATAGATTTTGAATTCTGTGTAGATTACATCATGTTCACCACCCAAAGACTAATTATAATCCATCACCATACATGTGAGCCTAATCACCCCTTTCGCTCTCCTCCCTCCTCTCCTTCCCCTCTGGTAACCACCAAACCAATTTCTATTGCTATGTGTTTGTTTGTCATTGTTTTTATCTTCTACTTATAAGCAGGATCACATGGTATTTGACTTTCTCCCTCTGATTTATTTCACTTAGCATAATACCCTCAAGGTCCATCCATGTTGTCACAAATGGCCAGATTTCATTTCTTATGGCTGAGTAGTATTCCGTTGTGTATACATACGACATCTTTATTCATTTTGTCCCTTGATGGGCACCTAGGTTGCTTCGAAGTCTTGGCTATTGTGAATAATGCTGCAATGAACATAGGGGTGAGTGTATCTTTATGCCTTTGCATTTTCAATTTCTTTGGATAAATATCTAGTCTTAATTTTCTGAGGATACTCCGTACTGCTTTCCATAGTGGCTGCACCAGTTTGCACTCCCACAAGCAGTGAACAAGTGCTTCCTTCTCTCTACATCTTTCCAACACTTATTTCCTGTCTTGTTAATTATAGCTATTCTGACCGGAGTGAAGTGATACCTCACTGTGCTTTTGATTTGCGTTTCCCTGATAGCTAATGATGTTGAACATCTTTTCATGAGCCTGTTGGCCATCTGTATATTTTCTTTGGACAAATCTCTGTTCAGATCTTTTGTCCAGTTTTTAATTGGGCTGTTGGTTTTTTTGTTGTTGAGAAGTGTGAGTTCTTTGTATAGTTTGGATATTAACCCCTCATCTGATATGTGTTTTGCAAGCATCTTCTCCCAATTGCTAGGTTGTCTTTTCATTTAGTTGATGGTTTCCTTTGCTGTGCAAAAGCTTTTTAGTTTGATGTAGTACCATTTGTTTATTTTTTCTTTTATTTCCCTTGCCTGGTCAGACATGGGACTTGAAAATATGCTTCTAAGAACGACGTTAAAGAGTGTACTGCCTATGTTTTCTTCTAGAAGTTTCACGGTTTTGGGTCTTACATTCAAGTCTTTAATCCATTTTGAGTTGATTTTTCTTCATGGTATAAGGGAATGGTCTACTTTCATTCTTTCACATGTGGCTGTCCAGTTTTCCCAGCACCATTTATTGAAGAGACTCTCCTCTCTTCTTTGTATGCTCTTGGCTCCCTTGTCGAAAATTAGCTGTCCATAAAAGTGTGGGTTTATTCCTTGGCTTTTGATTCTGTTCCATTGGTCTGTGTGTCTGTTTTTGTGCTAGTACCATACTGTTTTGGTTACTATGGCTTTGTAGTATATTGTGAAATCAGGGAGTTTGAAACCTCCAGCTTTATTCTTTTTTTCTCAGGAGTCCTTTGGCTATTCACGGTCTTTTGTTGTTCCATATAAATTTTAGGACTCTGTTTTCTCTCTGTGAAAAATGTTGTTGGAACCTTGATAGGGATTGCATTGAATCTACAGATTGCTTTAGGAAGTCTGGACATTTTAACTATGTTAATTCTTCCAATCCAAGAGCATGGAATATCTTTCCATTTCTTTCTGTCTTCTTCAATTTCTTTCAACAATGCTTTATAGGTTTTAGAGTACAGATCTTTTGCCTCTTTAGTTAAGGTTATTCCTAGGTATTTTATTTTTTTTGTTGCAATTGTAAATGGGATTGTATTCTTAATTTCACCTTCTGCTACTTTGTGGTTAGTATATAGAAATGCTACTGATTTTTGTCTGTTGATTTTGTATCCTGTGAGTTGACTGTATTCATTTATTATTTCTAAAAGTTTTTTAGTGGATTTCTTAGGGTTTTCTACATGTAAAATCATGTCGTCTGCAAAGAGTGACAGTTTCACTTCTTCTTTTCCAATTTGGATCCCTTTTATTCCTTTTTCTTGCCTGATTGCTCTGGCTAGGACTTCCAATACTATGTTAAATAAGAGTGGTGACAGTGGGAATCCTTGTCTGGTCCCTGTTGTTAGAGGGATAGCTTTCAGTTTTTCTCCATTGAGAATGATATTAGCTGTGGATTTGTCATACATGGCCTTTATTATGTTGAGGTATTTTCCTTCTATACCCATTTTATTTAGAGTTTTTATCATACATGGATGCTTTATCTTGTCAAGTGCTTTTTCTGCATTTATTGAGATGATCAGGCAATTTTTATGCTTCATTTTGCTACTCTGGTGTATCATGTTGATTGATTTGTGGATGTTGCAGCATTCCTGTGTCCCTGGAATAAAATCCACTTGATAAGGATGTATGATCTTTTTAATGTATTGGTGTATTCAATTTGCTAGTATTTTGTTGAGGTTTTGTGCATCAATGTTCATTAGTGATATTGGCCTGTAATTTTCTTTTTTTGTGTTGTGCTGGTCTGGTTTTGGTATCAGGATAATGCTGACTTCATAGAATGAGTTAGGAAGCTTCCTCTCCTCTTCAATTTTTTGGGAGAGTTTGAGAAGGATAGGTATTAAGTCTTCTTTGAATGTTTGGTAGAATTCACCAGGGAAGCCATGTCATCCTGGACTTTTATTTGTGATTGCTGTTTCAATCTCCTTACTGCCGATTTCTCTATTCAATTCTCTACTTCTTGGTCCAGTTTTGAAAAGTTGTATGATTCTAAGAATTTATCGATTTCTTCTAGATTATCCAATTTGTTGGTGTATAGTTTTTCATAGTATTCTCATAATCTTTTGTATTTCTGAGATGTATGTTGTAATTTCTCCTCTTTTGTTTTTGATTTTATTTATTTGAGCCTTCTCTCTTTTTTTCCTGGTAAGCCTAGCTGAAGTTTTGTCAATTTTGCTTATCTTTTCAAAGAACCAGCTCTTGGTTTCATGAATTTTTTCTGTTGTGTTTTTACTCTCTATTGCATTTATTTCTGCTCTCATTTTTATTATTTCCTTCTTTCTGCTGATTTGGGGCTTTGGTTGTTCTTCCTTTTCCAGTTCCTTTTATTTGGATTTTCTGTTTATTTGGATTATACTGTTTATGTGGGATTTTCTTGTTTGTTGAGATAGGCCTGAATTGCTATAAACTTCCCTCTTAGAACTGCTTTTGCTGTATCCCATAGATTTTAGCATGTCATATTTTCATTTTCATTTGTCTCCGGGTATTTTTTTATTCCTCTTTTGATTTCCTCATTGACTCAATTGTTGTTCAGTAGCGTTTTGTTTAATCTCCACATTTTGTGGCTTTTCTGATTTTCTTCCTGTAGATGATTTCTAGTTTCATACCTTTGTGGTCAGAAAAGATGCATGGTATCATTTCAATCTTCTTAAATTTATTGAGACTTATTTTGTAGCCTAATAAGTGGTCAATCTTGGAGAATGTACCATGTGCATTTAAAAAGAATGTATATTTTGTGGTTTTTCAATGGAATGTTCTATATATGTCTACTAAGTTCATGTGATCTAATGTGTCCTTTAAGGCTAGTGTTTCCTTTTTGATCTTCTGTTTGGATGATCTATCCATTGGTGTAAGTGGAGTGTTAAAATCCCCTACTATTATTGTGTTCCTATTTCTCCTTTTATGTCTGTTAATAATTGCTTTATATATTTAGGTGCTTCTATGTTGGGTGCGTAGATATTTACAAATGTTATCTTCTTGTTGAATTATTCATTTTATTATTATGTAGTCCCCTTATTTGTCTCTTATTACAGTTTTTGTTTTAAACTCTATTTTGTCTAAGTATTGCTACCCCTGCTTTCTTTTCTTTGCCATTTGCATGGAGTATCTTTTTCCATCCTTTCACTTTCAGTTTGAGTGTCTCTAGGTCTGAGGTGTGTCTCTTGTATGCAGCATTATATGGGTTTTGTTTTCTTATCCAATTGGCCACCCTATGCCTTTTGATTGGAGGATTTAGTCCATTGACAAAGTAGCTGTTGATAAATATGTATTTATTGCCATTTTATTACCTGTTTTCTGGGTATTTTAGCTGTTCTTCTCTGTTCCTTTCTTCTTCTCTCACTCTCTTCCCTTGTGGTTTGATGGCTTTCTTTAGCAACATGTTTAAATTCTTTCCTCTCAATTATTTGTTTACTTATTATAGGTTTCCAGTTTTTGATTACTATGAGGTTCCTAGATAATATTCTATGTATATAGCAATGTATATTTAGTTCATAGTCTCTTTAGCTGGACCTCTTCTAAAAGCTGTACTCTTTTACTCCTCTCATCCCACATTTTATGTTTTTGAAATCATATGTAATCTCTTGTTTTTAGTGTGTCTATCCATTACCCTCTTATCATTGAAATAGCTAATTGTAGTACTTTTATCTTTTAACCTTCATATTATCTTCATAGGTTGTTGATCTGCTACCTTGACTATATTTTTGCTTTTACCAGTAACTTTATTGCTTGTGTTTTTATTGTGTGATAATTTTCTTACCCTATTTGTGGTCTTCTTTTTCTCACTTAAATATATCCCTTCAGCATTTCTTGTAGAACTGGTTTCTTGGTGATAAACTCCTTTAATTTTTGCTTGTCTGGGAAGCTCTTTATCTTTCCTTCCATTCTGAATGATAACCTTGATGGATAGAGTATTCTTGGCTGAAACTTTTTTCCCTTCAGCACTTTAAATATGTCATGCCACACTCTTCTACCTGTAGAGTTTTGGCTGAGAAGTCCACCAATAGCCTTATGGGCTTTCCTTTGTATGTCACTTGTTGTCTTTCTCTTGCTGCTTTTAGGATTCTCTCTTTATCTTTAATTTTGGACATTTTCATTCTAATGTGTCTTGGTGTGGGCCTCTTTGGGCTTATCTTGTTTGGTGCTGTCTGTGCTTCCTGAACTTGGATGTCTGTTTCCTTCCTTAGATTAGGAACGTTTTCAGCTATTATTTCTTCAAATAGATTCTCTGCCCCTTTGTCTCTCTCCTCTCTTTCTGGGACATCTATAATACAAATGTTAGTGTGCTTGATATTGTCCCAGAGTCCCCTGAGACTGTTCTCATTCTTTTTAATTCTTTTTTCTTTTATCTCTTCAGATTGAGTGATTTCCTCTAGTCTTTCATCCAGCTTGATGAACTGTTCTTCTGTTTCATCTGCTCTGCTATTGAGTCCCTCTAGTGAATTTTTCATTTCCAGTATTGTAATTTTCATTTCTGATTGTTTTTTTTATATTTTCCAAGTCTTTGTTGACATTCTCACTGTCTTCATCCAGTCTTCTCCCAATATCATTGAGCATCCTTGTGAGTTTTTGTTTGAACTCTTTGTCAGGTAGATTGCTTATTTCTGTTTCATTTAATGCTTTTTATGGGGTTTAGTCCTGTTCCCTTGCTTAGAATGTATGCCTTTGCCTCCTCATTATACCTCTTTCTCTGTGCTTATATCTATGTATTAGGTGACTCAGCTATGTCTCCTGATCTTGGAGAAGTGGCTGTATATAAGAGATGTCTTTTGAGGCCCAGCAGTGTACTTGCCTCTCGTCACTAGTCCAAATGATCCAGGAGTGACTCCTTTCTGGGCTACTTGTGTCTTTCTGCTCTGGCAGTGTTCCTCTTATTGTAGGTACCCAGGGAATCTAGTCTTTCCCTCCTTGGCTGACTGTTTGTAAATTGGGTTTGAGGAGCCCCAGCACTGTTGGCTACAAGGTCTAATAGCACATTTGTGTTGCAGTTTTCCTGTTAATTGGATAGGTACCCAGGGTAGCTGGTTGCTAGGCTCAGGGGCTTATAGTTGCTATAGGCCTCAGGCCTGCAAGGCTGTTGTCAGCTGTTTTAGGATTGCAGCAGAGTGAGGCTGGCCATAGGCATGGGAGCACCCAATTGTTTCAGGCTTTGGTAGGTGGAGCTGATACTCTTTGTGGCTGTTTGTGAAGCACAGGTCTTCTGCCACTGATAAGGCCCACCTCCCACAGGTCCACACACACTGTCAATACAATCCTGGCCTGTGCACACTTCCTGACCCCCTGGAGCATATCCAGTCACCCCAATGCAGAGGCCCCCACCTCTCCACAAATGCCCCCCCCACAGTTCACCTGGTCCTCACACAGGCCCTGCCCCACAGAGGCGGACATACTTGCCTGCCTGTAGAGGACCCAGACATCCAGTCTATGCAGGCCAACAAGTAGCCTGAGGGCTAGCTGTTGGGTGGGGCCAGTCCCTAGGGCAGGCTGCCTGCCCTGGCTGAACTGGATTAAATCTGTGCTCTAGTGAGTGTAGCAGACCCTGGGCTAACAGGCAAGGGAAAGAGCTTCAATGGCGTCTGCCAGCATATGTGTTAGCACACCTGTACTAGGTCACTACAATGGTTGCCACCAAAGTCTCAGTCTCTGGAAAGGTCTCACCTCTCACCGAGATGCACCCAGAGCCTATCAGGTGAGTCTTTCTTCACCAAAGGACTGTACAGCCTTCTTTCTGGTGATTTTATGTTGCTCTCTGAGACAGGTGAATTTTTCCCCAGGCACTTTAAAAGCCAGGTTTTTTCAGCTTTCATCTGATATCTTTTCTGGAGGTATTCTCTGGTACAGTTAATAGCTAGTGAAGCCAGATAGTAGGACCCTCGTCTCAGGTGTGCTGAGTCTGAAGGATGCTTATAACAGTAACAGGCACTTGCTTAGGTCCTAGCTCCTCCAGGGAGGGCTGCATACCTTCTGATGACTCCTGCCTGGCTGGCTGTGAATCTCTTCAGCTCATGAAGTTGGCTGTTTTTCTCTCCAAAAGGAATTTTGGCCTCAGTCAGGACTGTCCCTTGTTGTGTGGGTTCTTTTAATCAGGTTTTCAGTTTTCTTTCCACAGTAATTTTTCCAAAAATAGTTGTGACCTGATTGTTTCGTGTGAGGAGGTGAGTTCAGAGTCTGCCTACACCACCATCTTGACAAGATGTCCTCCCCTTTGCTTTTCTAAACACCACACTTTAGATTCTTAATACGTGATCATTTTGTTTGTTTTGTTTTCCAAATTATTGCCTTCTCTACCCCTACTTTTTAGCACAGGCTATGTTCTAGAACTAAAATGTCTGCTTCTTCATTTTCCCCTTAATATTTCACTGGGTTACTTCCTCTCATCTTTTAGCCCTCAGCTTAAAAACATCACAGGTTATCTTACTTGATACTCACATAGACCCAATAAAATTGATGTTATGTCAATCCTATTTTATAAGGGATCAAACTATTGCTCAAAGAAACTTAAATCCACAAAACTATTGTGTTAACATTGAGACATTTCAAAATACCTTTGCTTTTAAGAAATGGAACATAATGCACTTAAAAGAAGATTCATAGTGTTCTAGAAAAGATATGATTTTTTCAGTTATCCCAGTTGAACACTTTATTTTTTAAAAAAACACATAGATAAGAAGAGCTTGCCTTGAATACAAGTAACTGTTTCTCATTTTTCGTATTTTTACACTGGAAATTGTAAATCTTTTACGAAACATTACCCTGGAAGTTTACATTTAAGGATATTCATTAAAACATAGAATTAAAGTTTAATTTCCCATTTGCCCATTGAGACTTCTAAAGTTGTTTTTTTACTTCCCAAAGCCACAGTACATAGTTATATAACCCAGTTGTAGGTCATTCTAGTTCTTCTATGTGGGATGCTGCCACAGCATGGCTTGATTGAATGTTGCATATGTTTGTACCCAGGATCTGAACTGGCAAACCCCAGGCCACTGAAGCAGAAGGTGTGAACTTAACCAGTCAGCCATGGAGACAGCCCCTCATTGAGACTTCTATTCACAAAGTACACAAATACAAGGCCCCAAATTTTTAAGTTTGGGAAAATTTATTTAATGAACTGAATAAGTACAAATAGCTAAATGTTTTCATATAAAGTAACAATGATTTCAATCTTAACATACACGTCAAAAGAAATCGCTATTGTAGCAAAATTGTAAAGTAGTTATTCCTGTTTCACTTGCCTGCTTTTGAAATGGAGAAGCCACACAGAATTTACACTTTTACCTTAAAAGGACATGTTTATATTGTTTTTTATACTGCTACCTCCTAGGGATGCTTTAAAGCACCATGTAAACACTGAGCCTTGTGAGAGGTAATGCAGACATCAGATTGAAAGCTTTGTGTTGACCTACTTCTTAAAATATATTTTCACAAGATTAATTATTATATTACATTTTACTCAATGAGAGTATATTTTGGTATAATCTGTCAAATTAGAAGAGGTCTCTACATAAAAAAGGTATATAATTAATGTACTATAATCCTGGAATTAATATACTACAAATTCACTCATTCATTCATTCAGCAAATAGCTGTCAGCTACTATGTGCCATGCATTGTTCTAGAAACTGGAGAAAAGAAAGATGTCAGGCAAATGACTGCCCTTTTAGAACTTGCATTGCCTTGGAGGGAGACAGATAATAAGCAAATTAACCACACATATACAAACATATAAGCACACATACACACATATGCATACTATTGGTTGGTGAAAAGATTTAGATAGAGAGAAATAAATAACAGTAAGAGAGCTAGGGGGTAATATTGGGTGTGTGGGGTTTGTGTATGTTTGTTTGTATGTTGTATGACTGGTGTGTGTTCAGAGTATGTGAATATGTTTGTACATGTGCTGTGTGATTTGTTTGTGCTCAGTGCATGTGTGGGTTTGGTTTATGAGTATGCTTATGTGTGCATGTATATATGTTGTTTTATGCATCTTTGTTAGGCCCCTAGTGACATTTTCATAGAAACCTAAAGGGAATAAAGCAGAAATGCAAGTGTATGATGGACTAGCAATACTGACAGAGAGGAGAATGTCTGAAAATGCCTCAGAGGCTGAGGCATTCTGTTTGTGATAGAGGTGAAGATGGTGGCTAGAGTAATG
This sequence comes from Equus przewalskii, assembly GCF_037783145.1. Taxonomy (NCBI): domain Eukaryota; kingdom Metazoa; phylum Chordata; class Mammalia; order Perissodactyla; family Equidae; genus Equus; species Equus przewalskii. The sequence goes on from NC_091846.1 coordinate 55,224,490, forward strand.
AGAGGGAGGAAGGAGTAGAAAGTAATTCACAGAGCTGGTAGAGTGGCCATATCTTTTAAATTGGTATTGGATAGGAAGTTAATGGAAAATTTTGTGCCCAAGAAGGAATATGGTCCAATTTACATTTAAAAATGATTCCTTTAGTTGCTATGTGAAGATGTCACCATTAAATGAAAAAAGCTAATTACAATGACAAGATGGGGAAGTAGTTACATACTGACTAGTTAAAAAGATAATGTGTGAACAACCATTTGGTCAAAGAAGACATCAAAAATATCTTGAGAAAAACGAAAATGGGAATACAACATATCAAAACTTGTGAGATGCAGCAAAAGCAGTTCTAAGAGTGAGTTCATAGGATAAATGCGTATATCAAGAAACAAGAATGATCTCAAATAACATAACTTTATACCTCAAGCAATTAGAAGAAAAAGAACAAACTAAGCCCAAAGTTAGTAGAAGAAAGGAAATAACAAAGATCAGGAAAGGAAATAAATGAAATAGAGTCTAAAAAGTCAATAGAAAAGATCAATGAAATTAAGTGCTTTTTTTTTTAAAAGGTAAACAAATTGACAAACTAGCTAGGCTCAACAAGAAAAAAAGAGAGAAGATTCAAATAAATAAAATCAGAAATGAAAGAGGAGACATTAAACTGATAACACAGAAATGTGAAAGATCATGAGACTACTCTGAACTTATACACCAACAAATTGGACAACCTAGAAGAAATGGATAAATTCCTAGAAGCATACAACCTTCCAAGACTGAATCATGAAGAAATAGACAACCTTAACAGATTGATTACTACTGAGGAGTTTGAATCAGTAATCATTAACCTCCCAACAAACAAAAGCCCAGGAAAAGATGGCTTCACTGATTAATTTAACAAACATTTAAAGAAAAATTAATACCAGTCCTTCACAAACTCTTTCAATACATAGAAGAGGAGAGAGTACCTCCAAACTCATTTTATGAGGCCAGCATTACCTTGATACCAAAACCAGACAAAGATACCACAAGAAAAAAAATCACAGGCTAATATCCCTGATGAACACAGCTGCAAAGGTTCCCAACAAGATATTAGCAAACTGAATTCAACAATACATTAAAAGAATCAAACACCATGATCAAGTTGGATTTATTTCAGGCATGCAAGGATGGTTCAACATCTGCCAATCAGACAATGATACATCCCATTAACAAAATAAAGGATAGAAATCATATGATTGTCTCAGTAGACACAGAAAAATCTTTTGACAAAATTCAACATAGATTTATGTTAAAAACTCTCAACAAAGTGGAGAAAAAGGTAATATACCTCAACATAATGAAGGCCATATATGACAAACCCACAGCTAACATCATACTCAATGGTGAAAAGCTGAAAGCTTTCCCTTAAAGATCAGGCACAAGACAAGGATGCCCACTCTTACCACTTTTATCCAAGAAAGTATTAAAAGTTCTAGCCAGAGCAATTAAGCAACAAAAAGAAATAGACATTCAAATTAGAAAGAAATAAAACTGTCTTTATTTGCAGATGATGTAATATATACAGAAAGCCCTAAAGACTTCACCAAAAATCTGTTAGAAGTAATAAATGAATTCAATAAAGTTGCAGGATACAAAATAAATATACAAAAATCTGTTGTGTTTCTATACACTAATAACAAACTATCAGAGAGCGATATTAAGAAAAGTATCTTATTTACAGTATCATCAATAAAATACCTAGCAATAAATTTAACCAAAAAGGTGAAAAACCTGTACACTGAAAACTATAAGACATTGACAAAAGAAATTGAACAAGACACAAATAAGTGAAAAGACATTCCATGTTCATGAATTGGAAGAATTAATATTGTTAAAACATCCATACTACCCAAAACCATCTAGAGATTCAACGCAATCCCTATCAAATGTCCAATGGCATTTTTCATAGAAATAAAACAATCCCAAAGTGTGTATGGAGCCACAAAAGACCCCAAATAGTCAAAACAATTTTGTGAAAGAAGAACAAAGCTGGAAGCATCACACTTTCTGATTCCAAACTATATTACAAAGCTATAGTAAACAAAACAGAACGGTATTGTCATGAAAGAGATACATAGGCCAACAGAACAGAAAAGAGACTCCAGAAATAAACACACACATATATGGTTAATTAATTTACCAAAAAAAAAAAAGGAGCTAAGAATGTACAATGAAGAAAGAGTAGTCTTTTTAATAAATGATGTTGGGAAAACTGGACAGCCACATGCTAAAGACTGAAACTGGACGACTATCTTATGCAATACAAAAATATTAACTCTAAATGGATTAAAGACCTGAATGTAATATGTGAAACCATAAAACTTCTAGAAGGAAACATAGGCAGTAAGGTCCTTGACATTGGTCTTGGCAAGAATATTTTCGATTTGACGCCAAAAGCAAAGGCAAGAAAAGCAAAAATACAAATTAAAATGCTTTGCACAGCAAAGGAAACCACCAACAAAATGAAAAGGCAACCTACAAAATGGGAGAAAATATTTGCACATCATTTATCTGATAAGGGGTTAATATCCAAAAGACATAATTAAGTAATACAACTCAATAGCTGAAAACAAACAATCCAATTAAAAAGGCAGAGGATTTGAATAGATATTTTTCTAAAAAAGACATATAGATGGCCAAAAGGCACATGAAAATGTATTCAACCTCACTAATCATGAGGGAAATGCAAATTAAATCCACAATGAGATATTACCTAACACCTATTAAAATGTTATCAGAAAGACAAGAAATAACAAATGTTGGTGAGAATGTGGAGAAAAGGGAACACTTGTGCACTCTTGGTGGGAATGTAAATTTGTGCAGCTGCTATGGAAAACAGTATGGAGGCTCCTCAGGAAATTGAAAATAGAACTACCACATGATCAAGCATTCCACTTCTGGGTATTTAGCCAATGGAAATGAAAACAAAAAGTTATAGACATTGAAAAGATGTTTGCACCCCCATGTTCTTTGCAGCTTTGTTTACGATAACCAAGACATAGAAACAATCTACATCCATCAATAGATGAATGAATAAGAAAAATGTTTATATATATATTTATAAATATATATACACACATTTATATATTTATATTGTATACATACACACAATTGAGTATTATTCAGCCATAAAAAAGAAGGAAATTCTGCCATTTGCAATATTGGTGGATCTTGAGGGCATTATGCTAAGTGAAATAAGTCAGATAAATACTGTATGATATCACTTATGTCTGGAATCTATGAAAAAAAGAACTCATTGAAATATAGAACATGTTGGTGGTTGCCAAATGTGATGGGTAGGTGAAATGGGTGAAGGGGATCAAAAGGTACAAACTTCTAGTTATAAAATAACTAAGTCCTAGGGATAAAATATACAGCATGGTGACTACAGTTAATAATGCTGTATTGTATTAAAAGTTGCTAAGATAGTAGATCTTAAAGGTTCTTATCACAAGTAAAAATATTTGTAACTATGTGTGGTGATGAATGTTAACTAAACATATTGTAGTGATCTTTCCACAGTTTATATGAATATCAAATTATCATGTTGTACACCTGAAACTAATGCAATATTATATCAGTTATATGTCAATTTCAAAAATAAAAGCATTTGATTCATTCTTGAATCAGATAGTTACTGTCTTACATTTGTATTTTTGAAGATACATAGTCAAAATAGTGTTATAAAGTTGAAATTATAGATATTTTTAAATTTTTAAATTAGAATCCTGTTTGTAATTTGGAAAAATAATTATTGAGAGGAGAGGAATCAAAAAAGGAAAAAGAGGGGCTGGACCCATGGCCGAGTGGTTAAGTTCACACGCTCTGCTGCAGGCAGCCCAGTTGTTTCGTTGGTTCGAATCCTGGGCGCAGACATGGCACTACTCATCAAACTGCGCTGAGGCAGCGTCCCACATGCCACAACTAGAAGGACCCACAATGAAGAATATACAACTATGTACCGGGGGGCTTTGGGGAGAAAAAGGAAAAATAATAAAATAAAATCAAAAAAAGGAAAAAGAAATTAATTGAATAAAATCTAAATTTAAATCTGTTGAATAAAATTTCTGTACAACACTAAAATGTATAATGATGTGTATGTTAGTCATAACTCCTTGATCTTCCTACTCTTCTTTTAAAACTTTTTTTATCATTTCTTGTTATCTGCATAAATAAAACTATTCTGAACTCAGTTTTTTTCCCTCCTGTGTGCTACATTATATACATATCTTATCTTTATGATATATTAGAGCTAAATTTTGTCTGTTACTCATTACAACCCTAATAATCAATCCCTATTTATTCTTTCTTCTTTTGAGGAAAGTTTAAACATGTTTGTGTTGGTTAGGATGGTTACAGATAACAAAATCACTTGACTTAAAATGGCTTAATTATTGAAGTTACGTGATCAATTCACTTAGTAAGTTCCAAGATAGGCAATTCCAGGGGAGATGCAGTCACTCAAAGAAAACATCAAAGATCTATATTATTTCTTTCTTTCTTCCCTTTATTCTTGCCTATTGGCCTTTTGGCTCATGGCCAAAAGAGGTCACAGCGTCAAGAGTCACACTACCACTGAATTCAAGGTGGGAAGGAAGAGTAGGAGGTTTTACCTATATCATTTGGGTGCAATGTTCTTCAAATAAAGTCTTCTTAATGCTCAAGACTAGAATTGGGTTATGTGTCCATCCCTTAAAGCAATCAATAGCAAAGGAGAATGAAGTAAACACTCCTTAATTTAGAAATGGCTCATCCTGAATTTAAGGAAGGAGTCCACCTTTACTGAAAATGTTGTACCAAACATAATTGTGTTTCCTTAAATGCAGGAGGAGGAAAGGTATAGACATTGTATAAACACAACAGCCTCTGACACATTTTTAAAAACTCAAAAATTTTAGGCAAATTAAGTGAAACTGTCCAAAGGCAAAATAAAATTTCGTTTGAATCTGACTCGTAGTGGGAACCGTGTCTGGACCAATGATTGTACTGCTCGTACTACTCCAATTTTCTCTAACTTCTAAAATGTTTGGCCATGGGCTTCGGATCTAAATGAGATACCTTTTGAATTCCACATCTCTTGTTCCTTATTTTGTATCCTAATCATTAAGTCAATTTGAAACTTGCTGGAGTTGGGGCGATTACTCATCTCTTCCATTCATAAATTTTATGGAGTTTTTAGAATGTTTGCGTGTTTGACTTTATAAAAACGTGATCATTTTATAACGTATATCCTTTAAGTTTTTTCTTCATTATCATTATTTTACTTTGAGCATATAGTTAATTTGTTTTATAAGCTTGTTCATAGCTCAATTTTATGAATGCTGTAAGTCTTCGATCACAGGGTTAGTTTTCTGATGACAGTGTTTATATGTGTTAATATATTTCTCAAGAAAAGGAAAATGTCATTTTATAAGAATAAAGGGCATAGTAAGTTGGAACATCCACAAAATAATAGGTGTCTTGTATTTTTTACCATGAGGTAACCTGATACTTAGATAATGTCAAAGGCACTAAACACTGAAATAAAAAAAAGAGAACGCAAAAATTTTCCTAGTTTCAAATATTTTAATGGTATCTGTTATGCATGTTTCGGCTCAATCTGATATTTCGTTGTTGTTTATCTTTCTCACTTTTATCCTATCAGCTGGTTAAATTCAGTAGTTGAGACTCAGCTGGCACCGTCCCTGTCTGGCTCTGAAATGACAGGGGTGCTGGGATGAACATTGGGTGGGAGCAGCAGGCTGGGAGGATCATTCCCAGTCCTGCTCAGGCAGAAGGGGAGAAAGGACCAGATGTGGATTTGAAGAATTTTGTGTGCATGGCAAAAGATACTGAGAAACTATTGGGCTACATTGAATAAAATGTCAGTCCACATTAATGTAACAACTCTGCATTTTATGTAGCTCAAATAAAAATGAAATTTTGAGATTTTCTGGAAAGATTAGAATAAGTTAATATCATTTCTCTCTCTTGTTTCTGAAACTAAATTTTACATTTAATTTTTAAGCATTTTATTATCCTTTAAATACCACTAGCACTGTGTAAGGCATATAAAGAATATATTTTATTTCTTATGTTTATTATTTTAAAAGAACATAAAAACATAAATTGAGACAATGGTATTCTTTCAAGGATAGAAAAGAGATATCTGGATAGATTGGGATTTCTTTCTTAAGTGTGGAGGAAGTAAGGAACTTACATTCACACCATACATTCATTTTCCTAAGTAAGTTTGCAAAACATGGTCAGCTAATGTTGGCACAGGAGATGGTTTCACAGGGGATGGTGGCTAGATTCTGGGGGAAGCTGTGCCAGCTGCTTAGTTATCCAATAACAACTGGTGCTATACTATTCAATAGACCAACATTGTTAAAGGAGATGAATTATGGGCCATACGTATTGTCAATTTGTGAAGACACTTCTTAGGTTTGCTTTTCTCAAGCCCTGAGACAATGCATTTGAATAGAAGAAATTTTTTTTCATAAAAACCATTATGTAATGATATTAAAGAATAGATTTCATCAAGTTGCTAATACTTAGTATTTAATCATCTTTTAATTTATTGTTTTTTAGAATCTCCGAAACTTGAAAATACCAATTGAGAACTGAAAATCTGAAGATTTATAGAGGAAGTGAGATATTCTCGTATCACTTTACCCTCTGATTCACCTAACCATCTAGAACATGGGCAGTGAAAGACATTAGCAGATACTAACTATTAAAAGAATGATGGTTAAATCGTAACTTCACAAAGAGCTCAGAGGAAAAAGCAGACCTCTGCCTGCGGTGGTGTTAGCAGTGCACCTCATTGGTAATATTGTGTCAGCTTAAAGGAGGGAAAGGGCCATAGAAGCACACAAGTGAAATGAAACAACCAACACAATGGTGACTAAGCTTTTAGGTTTCTTTCTCTCTTGTAAATAATAAGATTCTCCTATCTCTCTCCATCTATACCCTAGAGTTCAGTTCACTAAAAAAGATAACAATGGGTTCTATAATAAGAGTATCGTTAAAAGTCATCCTCAAGAAGAGGTTAATAAATACATACTTTCACTTGCTTTTGTAATGAACTCATTGCAAAGCTATACTAAAACATAATGGCATTGACATAGCACGTATTGCATTAAAACTGAACAGTATTTCCCTCAGATTTGCATGTAATGTCATTTTGTCATATTTTCTAGACTTGAAAATGTGTCATAATTGGTTATCTCCAAGGAACTCTGGACTCACACATAGTGTGATAAGAATAAGAAAGTATTTAATTAGCCAATAATGACTCAGCTGTGTTTTGTTTTTCTATATAGTTTTTTGGACACAGTAATATCCTCAGGGGTGACCTAAAAATGAAGGTTAATTTATGCTCAACTTATAACAATGTCCCATGTCTGACCAGAATTTACATCAGACAGTGAAATGGGCTTTTAAATAGCTTTTCTTTAAGAGAAGCTGAAGGGAAAAAAAATGTGCAAAAAGATGAATAGGCAAAGTGCATTGTGGTTTATTTGCTTTGTGCTAGTAAAGCATCCTGTATTATGCAGTTCCCCATGGAAATAATCCCCGCCTTAAGGGTTTACAGCATGAACATTCAGAAGTATCCAAGCAGTGCAATTCAGACATATGCAGCTTAGCAAGCTGACTGGTAAAAAAGCTGGCACTGAATTCTTAGTTAAGTTCCTGCATCAGCACCATGAACACAGGCACAAACAAGGATGATCTGTTCCATATCTGTGACATAACCACTGAACTTTCAATAAAAGACAATGGATTTCTAGAGTTCTCTAAATCTAAACGTTATTTAACTGAATAAAGAATAGTGAAATATTAGCATCCCTATACTTAACATGGCTGATTTTTGGATAAAAATGAAAGAATTTCCAGTTCATTTTTATTAAAAACTGTGATTCTGCGATTATTGAAAAATGCTGGTGACATTATGCTGTCTCCTTTTATACTCATGTCTTTTTTTCTGGCAAAATTCTTGGTGGTGAACTTCAAATATAAAAATGAGAATTCATGGGTTAGAAGGATTTCAAACAAGAATAGATAAAACAAATTTTTAAAATGTATTTTATTTAATCAAAAGAGAGAGCATTTATTTAACAGGTTTTAAAAGCTTTGATGTATAGAGACATTTTCTTAAAGTCATATTCCATATATATCTGAACTTATCTAAAATACAAGCTATTTTAATAATTTGCATTGAATTGAGCAATAAGAAAAAGCCCTAATGTATGAATACTTGATATAAGAAACATATTTACATCCAGAAGGACACTATTCTTGAGCTCCTGTCCCAATAATCTAAAGATACTGTGTGAATTGACCCATTCAAGTATGACAATATGATATAAATATGAAATATGCTGAATAAATTTGTATTACTTGTATGTATGCTCAATGTTTTACGTAGATATACTAAGGATACTGAATCCCTTTATGCTGATATGAGGAGTAAATATGCTTACTTAGAATTTATTTTTATATAGAAACCTGGTAAAATATTTTAAAATTATATATTTAAACTTTATATGGTAAATATAGCATAATTTTGCTTCTGATTTTATGAATAAAATCTGTAGTCTGAGGATCTAAATTCTTTCTAAGCCTTTTAAATTTTCTTTTCTTTTCCTTTAACCTTATCAGAATATCTAGTAGATTTTCCAAATACTAAACCTATCCAATTTAGATATCTTGGTGTTTTCCATTTTTTTCTACTAAGAAAGTTTTTCAAAAATGATACTGAACAAAATATAGCTAAACTATCATAAAACAGTACTTATTAAAAATATAATGTGGAGTGCAAAGTAGATGATATTTACACAAGGGGATATTTAAAAGAATGGCCACTTATTTTCCAAAGCTGAGGAAGTCACAAATATGTGGAGACTAAACAACATGCTACTGAACAACCATTGGATAAACAAAGATATCAAAGGATAAATAAAAGAATACTTGGAGACAAATGAAAATACAACACACCAACTCATATGGGATGCAGCAAAAGTGGTTCTAAGAGGGAAATTCATAGCAATACAGGCCCAGCTCAAGAAACAAGAAAATTTCAAATAAGTAATCTTAAACTGCACCTAACAGAACTAGAAAAAAAAATAACAAACCCTAAAGTCAGTAGGGGAAAATAACAAAAACTAGAGAAGAAATAAATGAAATAGAGAATAAAAAAACAGTGAAAAAGATAAATGAAATTAACAGCTTGTTCTTTGAGAAGGTAAACAAAACAGACAAACCTTTAGCCAGACTCACTAAGGGCAAAAAAGAGAGAAGGCTCCAATAAATAAAATTAGAAGTGAAAGAGGAGAAACTAAAATGGATACCACAGAAATACAAAGGATTATAAAAAAATTCTATTAAAAAATGTATGCCAACAAATTAGATAACTGAGAAGAAATGGATAAATTCTTAGACTTACACAACCTCCCCAAACTGAATCAAGAAGAAATAGAAAATCTGAATAGACCAATCATAAGTAAAGAAATTAAAATAGCAATCAGAAACCTCCCAAAAAGCTAAAGTCCAGGAGCAAATGGCTTCTCTGGAGAATTCTACCAAACATTCAAAGAAAATTTAATACCTATCCTCTCAAACTGTTCCAAAACATTGAAGAAGATGCAACGCTTCTTAACTCATTCTATGAGGCCAACATTATCATGATAACAAAACCAGACAAGGACAATACAAAGAAGGAAAATTACAGGCCAATATCACTGATGAACATAGGTGCAAAAATCTTCAACAAAATATTGGCAAGCACAATATGGCAATACATTAAAAGGATCATACACCATGATCAAGTGGGATTTATACCAAGGATGCAGGGATGGTTCAACATCCACAAATCCATCAATGTGATATATCACATTAACAAAATAAGGAATAAAAATCACACGATCATCTCAATAGATGCAGAAAAAGCATTTGACAATATACAGCATGCATTTATGATAAAAACTCTCAATAAAATGGACTTAGAAGGAAAATACCTCAACATAATAAAGGCCATATATGACAACCCCACAGCAAACATCATACTTAATGGTGAAAAACTGAAAGCCATCCTTCCAAGACCAGGCACAAGACAAGGGTGCCCACTCTTGCCACTCCTATTCAACAAAGTACTGGAGGTTTTGACCAGAGCAATTAGGCAAGAAGAAGAAATAAAAGGAATCAAAATTGGAAATGAAGAAGTGAAACTCTTACTGTTTGCAGATGACACAATTTTATGTATAGATAGAAAACTCTAAAGAATCCACTAGAAAACTATTTTAAATAACCAACAACTACAGCAAAGTTTCAGGGTACAAAATCAACTTACAAAAATCAGTTGCATTTATATACATTAATAACGAACTAGCAGAAAGAGAAATCAAGAAAACAATCCTATTTACAATCGCAACAAAAAGAATAAAATATCTAGGAATAAATTTAACCAAGGAGATGAAAGAACTATACACTGAAAACTATAAGACACTATTGAAAGAAATCAAAGAAGACATAAAGAAATGGAAAGATATTCCATGCTCACGGATTGGAAGAATAGACATGGCTAAAATGTCCATACTACTGAAAGCAATCTACAAATTCAATGCTATTGCAATCAGAATCCCAAGACATTCTTCATGGAAACAGAACAAAGAATCCTGAAATCTACATAGAACAATGAAAGACCTTGAATAGCCAGAGCAATCTTGAGAAGAAAGAACAATGCTGGAGGCATCACAATCCATGACTTCAAAATGTACTACAAAGCTATAGTAAAGCAGCAGGGTACTGGCACAACGACAGACACACAGATCAAGGGAACAGAATTGAGAGCTCAAAAATAAAACCACACACTTCTGGAGAGCTAATCTTTGACAAAGGAGCCAAGAACACACAATGGAGAAAGGAAAGTCTCTTCAATAAATGGTGTTGGGAAAATTGGACAGTCACATGCAAAAGAATGAAAGTGCACCATTATCTTATACTATACACAAAAATTAACTCAAAATAGATTAAAGACTTGAATGTAATACCCGAAACCATAAAACTCCTGGAAGAAAATATAGGCAGTACACTCTTTGACATCAATCTTAGCAGCATCTTTTCAAATACCGTGTTTACTCAGGCATGGGAAACAAAATAAAAAATACACAAATGGGACTACATAAGACTAAAAAGCTCCTGCAAGGCAAAGGAAACCATGAACAAAACAAAAAGACAACCCACAAACTACAAGAAAATATTTGCAAATCATGTGTCCAACAAGGGTTTAATTTCCAAAAAATATAAAGAACTCATACAACTCAACAACAGAAAAGCAAACAACTCGATCAAAAAATGGGCAGAGGATATGAACAAATATTTTTCTAAAGAAGATATACAGATTGCCAACAGCCACATGAAAAGATGTTCAACATCACTGATTATTAGGGAAATGTAAATCAAAACTACAATGAGATATCACCCAACACCTATGAGAATGTTGGAGAGCATGTGGAGAAAAGGGGACCCTAAGACACTGTTGGTGGGAATGTAAACTGGTGCAGTCACTGTGGAAGACAGTATGGAGATTTCTCAAAAAGCTAAAAACAGAAATGCAGTATGATCCAGCTATCCCACTACCAAACTTTTTTTCCCAAAGAACTTGAAATCAACAATTCAAAGAGATTTATGCACCCCTCTATTCACTGAAGCATTATTTACAATAACCAAGACCTGGAAGCAACCCAAGTGCCAATCAACTGATGAATGGATAAAGGAGATGTGTTATATATACAGTGGAATACTACTCAGCTATAAAAGAGGACAAAATTGTCCCATTTGCAACAATGTGGATGGACTGTGAGGGTATGATATCAAGTGAAATAAGCCCAAAAGAGAAAGACAAATGCTACATGATTTCACTCAAATGTGGAAGATAAACAAACAACTCAATAAAGAGAACAGATTAGTGGATACCAGAAGGGAAGTATTGGGGGTGAGTAAAAGGGTTAAAGGGGCACATAAATATGGTGATGGTTGAAAATTAGACTATTGGTTGTGAATACGATGTAGTCTATACAGAAACTGATAAACAATAATGTACACCTGAAATTACACAATGTTATAAACCATTATGACCTCAAAAAAGTAATTGAAAAGAAGAATGACCACTTATTTTCTGCTATAAAGTAATAAAAATTATTTTATAAAACTTGAATAAAGAAAATTTTAAGAGAAAGATATAATGAGCCACATTCATATCAGGAATAGCTATTAGCATAGTTCAAGAGATAACAAATTATATGTGATCAGGTACATAGGTGTTCAAAATCTAATTCTTGAATGCATAACTATAATCCTATTTAAACTTCAAGGAACAACAACATGTTTCTGAGAAGTAATGCATCTGTCTTCTGTTCAAAAAATTCATGCTTATTCCATCTTCAAAGGATAACAATTCAAAGACTGGGTAGCTACTCTGTCCAGAGTCAAGTCAAAATCTCCACATACCTCTTGTCCTGTCCTACATACCTCTTATTCAGTCTCTAATATGTCGATTAAATTGTTAAATTACGAATCACCAGCAGACCTATGTAATAAAGCAGGGAGATGGGAAAACTCTTCAATAGGTGAGTTAAAATATTTAACAAAGAGAGGCTGGCCTGGTAGCATAGTGGTTAATTCCACTTAGGCTGCCTGTGGCTCACCTGTTCAGACCCTGGGCACGGACCTACACACTGTTCATCAAGCCATGCTCTGGTAGCATCCCACATAGAAGAACTAGAAGGGCTTACAACTAGGATATACAACTGTATACTGGGGTTTTGAGGGAAAAAAAAAAGGGAAGATTGGCCAGAGATATTAGCTCAGGGCCAATCTTTCTCACTAGAAAAGCATACCTTAAAATAAAAATTTAACAAAGAAGGAAAAAAAAAAATGTGAGTAGGTATCTAGTTCTTGTTTCAGCAACTTGTTACAAGTATTCTTTCTCCATGACATCTTCTTTGCCTCATTTGTTTTTCTTTCAAACTGTATGTTTTGGTATGTGTTCTATAACTGGTAGTATGATCTGGTCATTCATTCTTTAGGGACATGAGCACTGACTAGCCCTACTTCCAAGTGGTTATCGTGGTCATTTGTCTATCTATCCATCAATCAATCTATCCATAATTCTTTTTATTTATCCAATGATACGAGGAAACTGAATTACTGAATTAGCTAAGTTGCAGATTCATGATTTAGTCAAATGAACCTTGGTGTAATCATTTGTTCTTTGAATTTAAAAGCCCATAAAGAGGGGCCGGCCCCATGGCCGAGTGGTTAAGTTCACGTGTTCCACTTCTGGTGGCCCAGGGTTTCGCCAGTTCTAATCCTGGGCGTGGACATGGCACTGCTCATCAAGCCATGCTGAGGCGGCATCCCACATGCCACAACTAGAAGGACCCAGAACTTAAAATACACAACTATGTACCGGGGGGCTTTGGGGAGAAAAAGGAAAAATAAAATCTTTAAAAAAAAAAAAAGCCCATAAAGAGTTGAGCCTATTTTTCCAAAATGAAGAACAAATATTCTATGAATGAGTCAAGAGCTGTATTAGGAAGAGGTACAATTTATATTTCCACCCCTTGTTTTCCAAATCCATATATTTTGATTCTTGAAAACATACCATAGATTTTGTATCGATGCAGATCACTTATTCCGAGCCCTTCAGGTTGTCTCCTAGAAGGTACCAAAGTTTGGGATTTGGGAAATATGATAAGACTAGTGAATACGTAAACATGAATTGATTGCCCCACTTTATTTTGCTATAAAGTGAGTTTCCAGATTGGATTAGGATCTTACTTCCTCATATTTTTCTTTTCACACTGAAGCCTTTCCTGCATTTTTTTTATGCACGTCTATATTGAGAGAGCCTATAGTACATGCCTATTTCCCAGCAGCAAAGGAGTCTGGAATGAGTTTACAGAACCTGCTTTGGGCACGTAGAACTGTTAACAAGAGAAAGATGTTCTCTAGAAAGGCTGGCTGCAGAGAGAGAGGAGAGACTGAGTGAGAGATAGAGAAACAAAGAGAGAGGGAGACAGAGAGAGATCTATAACCTCTCATTCTATAGATGACAAAATAAAGATGAGGACACTCATTGAAATACAGGTTTTTTGATAGCCATGTTAGTACTGTAGGATCATTGATATTATAGTTGCCCTTTTTGTTGGTTGTGTACTGAAGAGTTCTCATGATATTTCTGTATAAATATGTAAGCAAATTAATCTGGACTTCATAATATAGACTAATGTTGACACTAATTTCATCTTGAACATGTTTACATTCAATAGACATGTCCTCCAAATGTGAGGAGAAGACTTAGAATGAGGAGATTGGAAATGCCATCTCTTGGCCCAAGGGCAATGGGCAAAAAGCAACTCAGGAAACTATGGTTCCTATGATGTCTTAGTCAATATGCTGAGGAAGGAGGGTCAAAGGGAAAATACCAAATATACTTTCATAACATGTTTAGATAACTTCAATTCTTTAAAGAATAGTCCATTAATTAGGAAAAATTTTCTTTTCCCATTTCTATTGGAAAAAATTGGAATGCAGGAAAGATTTAAATTGTAAAAAGTGAGATCTAAGATTGATATAAATTAACAATTTTTTGATACACTAAAACTATCAACTTTATACCAAATATAAGACAATATTGAATATCATCATATATACTGTGTATTCTTGTCTTATTTTTCTATTAATTGTTTGCCATTAATATATACTGTTATTTTCATAATAGATATAATGTAAACTTTCTTTTTTTTAGGAAGATTGGCCCTGAGCTATCATCCATGCCCATCTTCCTCTATTTTATATGTGGGACTCCTGCCATAGCATTGTTTGGTAAGCGGTGCATAGGTCCATACCTGGGATCCAAACCGGTGAACTTCAGGCCTCCGAAGCAGAGTACAAGAACTTAACCTCTATGCCACCAGGTGGGCCCCCTATAATTTAGACTTTTAAAAGTTCTTTTGTTATGTAAAGAGGCAAAGTTGTTTTAAAATAAGTTCACTTACAATGTTACATTGAATGTCAAAGGAAATGCAAGGCATGATACATTGTTCGGAAAGCACTTTATTAATTTATTTTTGTCAACAAACTAGTCTGTGTTTATACGTTATAAACCATAATAAATATAGTGACATATACCTCAGTATTATATCAATAACCAGTGTGTCTAAATTTACTCCCACATTGTCATTTCAACTAATATTTTAAAGTAGAATTGTGGTCACTGGTAATTGATGGTTGTTATAAGTATCTTGATGATGGTAAAAGTCATAACATAAAATATATTTAATATTACTTCATAAATAGATATATGGCTGAGAAAAATGGTTACTTTATTGTCTTTAGAATGGTCATGCTTTGATGTTCTTCTCAAGTCATTATTAAGGATTACATTTTATCTTTTTGTCTGAAACCCTCAAATTTGTATTTCTGATGTCTGTGTTTGTCTTGGTATTGGTAACACAGGTGTAAGTGTTAGCATAGTTATATGATTATTTTGCATTGTGTCAAGAACTCTGAGAATGATTACAAGTTAAAATGGCACATTAAGCTTCACATTTTTCTTGTCCTTCTATTAGGACTTTAGGAATCCTGTGAATAGCCTTCCTCATGTGTCCTTAAACGTGAGAGGAAGACACACAAAAAACAAGCAGATAGAGATCCAAAATGTCAACTGAATTTCTGATAAACACTTACCAGTAGGCTATGGCTTGAGAATGTGGCAACAATAAGCTTCCTAGTAGCAAACTAAGAATTATACAAGCTTACCTAGGACCTTCCCTTCTTCCTCCCTTTTCATCTCCACCACAGGCATAACTGAAGCATCGCAAGCCTTGGCTTACTGAGGCAAATATCCCTTACTACATGGAAGAAGATAAACAAAAGGATTTCTTCCTGCAGGCAGCCTGGCTGCCCAAAGAACATAGGTAGGAGGTGGCTGAGCCAGAAGGAAGAGAGTGTTTATTTCCTCTCATATGTGAAGATTCTGAATATTTTCTATGAAGTCCCCATTCATCTCTCAACTAAAGAAACTCACTCTAACAGTTGATACCTTTATATTTGCTTTCTCAAACCTTTTTTTTTTTTTCTCTTCAAAAACTTTAAGAAAATGTAAGGCTTTCCAATCTCAACTGTGTGACTGAATGGGGACAGGCACCATAACAGTCTCAGCCACCATAAATCACGCTCCTGAGAGCCTTTGTTTGCTGGACTTACATCACAGATGTCAGCATTCTTCCAGTTATCTCACCTAGAGCAGGATCAGATTCACAGAAACAGGCCATTTGATTCCTATTACTTTTTATGAATCTTTCCTTCCTCTAACAGAACACGATGGGTGTTCTGGTTTAGAGTTCTTGAAATTGATGTTACTGGGATAGGTGTTTCCGTAACAAAAGCAAGGCACAAAGCCATTGTGAATTCTTCATGCTGGGATTAGAAAGGAAATGCTTTCTATCTATATTGACTTTGTTATTCAAATAATGTTTTGGACATATCTTTCTCCTCTCCTGCAGTTTAAACCTCTCCAGGGAGAGGTAAAAGCAGACTAAAGCCTTGCCTTGGCATCTGAGGTGTTCAGTTGCGCTAAGGCAGCCTCTCTAGAATTGTGAATCCTTGTTTCTAAAATTCATACCTATGGGTCCTTCTGTGTCCTTCTATAGGATGTATTTTGCTTTCCCAGTCCAAAATATACTAATTTACATATTTTTAAAATTAGAGCAAATGTAAAAAAAAATAGTGCTGTATTTTCATAACAAAATGATTTGTTTTACTCTCTATTTTCTTCTGCTTTGAGAGAGGTTTCTATGCAGATATTTTCATGGGAAATGCAAATTCCTATGGGGAGCATTCCCTAACTCTGTTCTCTGAGATGGAAATGTCACCGGTGACAAGTTAAGCACATCCTCAGGTTAAGCACATTGGTAGACGTTTAGAGGAGGCTGTCAATGTTACTACCCTATAAGACTTGCATAACCCAGAAACCAAGAAAATGATATTCTATGAAGAGACTTTGATTTATCTCTTTGATATAATTACTGTAAGTTCACTTTATTATTATTTTCCTACAACTCTCTTTAAAATAGTACTTTTATTTGCTTACATCCAGTGTGGATGCAGCCATCATTATTATTATCCCTGATTTATCAAAGTTTGGTGAAAGCCTACAAGGTACTAGGTAATATGCAACATATTAGGATTAAAAAGGAAACAGAATTCAAATATGATCTCTGTCCTTATAGAGTTCCTGTCTAACAGGAGAGAGAGAAAAGCAAATACACTATTATAAATCAGTAATATAAGTGTTATCATGATGGAAAATCTTGATCTTGAGCCAGCCCTGATTGCCTAGTGGTTAAATTCTGGCACGCTCCACTTTAGCGGTCTGGGTTTTCTTCCCTGGGCACAGAACCACACCACTCGTCTGTCAGTACCCATGCTGTGGTGGTGCCTCACATGGAAGAACTAGAAGGACGTCCAGCTAGAATATACAACTATATACTGGGGCTTTGGGGAGGAAAAAAAGATGAGAGGAAGATTGGCAACAGACGTTAGCTCATTGTGAATCTTTCCCAGCAAAAAAAGAAAAGAAGAAATTCCTTAAGTTGGCTTCATAAAGTGTTTAAAAAAAAAGGGTTGACCATAACACAGAATAATATTTACTAAGTCACCATAAGCTTTACCTTTAGCTATATTGTGGCTTGATTTGTCTGAATACATCCAGGTTCTTATAGGCAGCTTCCTACATCATACATTTTCACTAGCTCCAGCTCTGTAGTATATTCAGTCAGTTCAAACGGCAGATGTACTTCACAAGAAAGTCAAATTGATTGCTTGTCAGTCCATGCCCATCCAAATAGGATTTATACTGCCACACTGACTTTCAACATCTTATTTGACTACACTTTTCAACAGATTGATTGTTTTGTTTACACATGGACAAAGATGGTGTAGACAATGAATGGGGGGAATTCCTTCAATTTGCATCTTTCTGGGAAAGTGGTCAATAATAGAATTTATCAATAACAGACAGCAAAAATGGAGAAAAAATGAAGAGAGAATTTAATATGAAAACAAAGATAGATAAAGTAGAAAGAAAAACAAGGCTTAAAATAGATCAGAAATAATTTGGATTTTTAACGTTGAATTTAAGTGTTTGTATGGCAAGCTTTCTCTGCCCCTCCAAAAGCATAAATGTAACTAAAACAAATCCTCCTGAAAAAGCTGATGAGAACTAAGAAACTAATTAAAAAACAAGACAAAACAGTTAAAAGAGAAAGCAATTTGGACACAATTAATTAGAAGGGGCAAGCAGTTAACAGTTTTAATAGCAAAAGGAAAACTAACAGAGGGGAAAATCAACTAGAAGTTAAATAATTTTAAATAACTTTATAAACAAAAGCCAAGTTCTAATTCTGTTGCAGGTAAGCCATTGGCTTTTAAAAGATGTCCTTGAAAAATATTTAGCCATTATGCTACTTATTATTTCTGATAAACAATGCGGGGGATTGTTTCTGCTTTTGATCAACTTTTAAAAGGGGAAAATTATCTTCCTCACTGAAGTGTAAGCTCTAACAGGACAGAGATTTTTCTGCTTCGATCATTGTTGTAGTTAACTTTTTAATAGGTTGTAGGCACTGATATATATTTTTAGAATAATGTCAAATGAATTTGTGGCAAAATAATTCATTGAAATATCCATGTATATTTTATTCTCACTACTTCAAATTATTAGAAGGAAAGTGGTAAAATAATTAGAAATGAAATTTCTTTTAGTATCTCAATCCACCCCTTCCATCCCAAAGGAAAAGTATGGTTTATGCACAGCAAATTGGGCATCCCTTGTCCTTAGGCTATGGTTAAGTGGCTTTCGTTGCGTAAAACTCAAGAATGTGAAGGAAAAGTAAAACGATACATTTTTCACAGTAAGGAAGAAGCTCTAAGTCTTGAAGACTAAGAATTATGAGAATTTGGAGCAACTTCCCTCAAGACAGGAACATTTCATGCAAGACAGAGAAGGACATAGGATTCAGAATCTGACCAGAAGTGCAGACCCCTGCCTGTGTCCCAGTAAGTACCTCCAGGAAGCAACAGAATCCCATAAAGGAGGGGACAGGGAGTTCCCATTAAAAGAAGGATGAATCCAAGCAGCCAGAGGTCTCAGCCCTGAGATTCCCACCAATCTGACCATATGGTTGGAGCAGAGTTAAATTTGTTTTAGAGAATGAACAATTTTCTTACCCAAGTCACCGGTAAAATGGGATGCTTCACTGACCTCATTGATTAGGTTAATTAATTCCTATTATTATATGACCTCATTGCTCTCCACTATTATACCTGTTATCACAGTTAATATTTCACATTTATTTGCGTGACTTGGTTAATATCTGTCTCTACTGTTAAAGTGCAAGCTTTATGGAGGCAGATGGTATGCTTCTTCTTTTCACCATCTCCTAACCATAGAAATCTCATGATAAAAGTTGACTGGATGAATGTGCCCTGTAATGTATAGTCAAGCCTGCCAAGAGTCATATATGAAAATAATTAATTTCTCTCAGAAATATTTTGTAAAGAAACTCAAGCTGGATACATGGATTAGACATAATCTGATTATCAAATTCAGATAAAACATTCAAGAAAAACGCGATTCAAGAATGTCCTTCACAACAAAGATAGAAGCTGGTAAAACCCATATTGCTGATCGTCTTCAGATACGCATCAGGCCCTTCCAGCTAAGCAGTTAGGATGCGCCCTCCATGTTCTCTCCCTTGGCGGTATAGCATTGTTTTTGAAAGTCCAGGACTCAAAGATAGGAGATATTTCTTTTTTCTATTTTAACTAGTGAGAATACTATATAGTTTACAGAGTTAAATATCAAAAAAGTAAAATTTAAAATAAATCTCTTAAAACTATAGAATAACTCAGTATATTGTAGCACATTAAGAAACCTCAGTATATGGAGCCAAATAAAGGAGGTCAAGAAAATTAGCCAGACAGTGCAAGTTTCTCCCTTACCCCTTTATTATTTTCTCTGCCAAATATACCAGGGAAGTGATCACAGAAGCAAAGGTTATGACCAAAGTTTCTCATGCCTGCTGCTGACTCATCTTCTCAAAGTGTTATAGCACTGACTGTATGACTGCCCTCTTCATTGCCACCTAACCAGCAATGGGGGTTACTTTAAAAAAGGAAGCGCTGGTAATTTAATAGACATATAATAGTTTTGTATCGTAATGTAACTAGAGTTTCTGTGCAATTAGTGGGAATCAACATGTTTTGCCTTGTTGGTTAACTGTCAGTATCTTGTTTTATATAATGTGAATTATATTTGTCAAGCCAGACCTGGTTTTAAATCTCAACTCTAAATAAATATGAGAATCTCGGCAATTTACTTAACTTCCAGTGCTTCAGTTTCCTCAAGGCTAAAATGGACTTAATATGGTATGTCATGTAAAACATGGTTCTAAGGACTAAAGTAAGTTATTTATATATATATATATATATACCACTTCACACATGGTGTGGCACGTAGAAAGCAGTCAAGAAGTGGTTGCCAGTAGTAATAAGTGATCAGTCATCTACCATGTCCCAGGGGGTTTTCTTATATATTTAAAATAATTATTTGGATTTGAATCCATTGTAAACTTTAATGCAGTCTCTAGTTTTACCTTTAATTTTAGTTTGATTATGTTTTATTTGTAGAAATTTGATGGCATTGCATTGTTGATTCTTTCCCTGTATATTTTCTTTGATTAGTTGAGAAAGTTGTTGTTCTTCCATAGGTCTGAAAAACCCTCTACTTTATATTCTTCATTTTGAAGGAAAAACTGATATTTAATTGAGAAACAGGTGGATGGGGTTAGACAGTACAGGGATATTCAAAAGCAGGTTTTTCCTGCTGTGCCAGAGGGGCCTTTGAAAGTATCTTTTCCTATGGTGCTATGAACATTCTTAGGATATTTGAGAAAATGCATTGGTGTCACTAAATTCCATAAAATGTTTGGGAAAAAAACATGCTTTCCAGCTAATCACTAAAGGTTAGTTAACTATATATTTATTGACTACCTAGTCTATTATCCAATGCCCCAAGCTTGTGGATACTGAGACTATTCTGACATAGATCCTGAATTTTGGATTTCATGGAAGAAGGGAGATGCATGCTGGATATTCTCCATCTGCTTCTCCAGATTTATGCTCCACCACTTGCCATGCAGCTCTGAGCTTGAGGAAGCAGCTTTTAAGACAACGTCAATACGCTCTCTTGTCCTCCTGTTCTTTGTTGGGTTCAGTAAATTAGATGCTCTGGAAGGAGATCCGGGGGCTGGAGCAGAGAGAGGTCAGTGTATCTCCTCCCACAGTTCCCTCCCTGAGAAGGTGCTGTGAGGGAGTGTTCGTGTTCCTCACCCAAGACCGCATGCCCTCTTCTGATTCCAGCCTTAACCCCTCATTTGGTCCCTTTCACCCCAGGTTAATAAGTCTTCCAACTGTTGATGGTGCCAGAGTAGTTCATTGTTCTTTGTTTCCCTTAACCCGGCCCCCAACTTAAATCCCTTTACTAAACATTCAGTGTAAGAAAACTGTGGGAAATGGGAAGAAAGAATGTGCTGCCCCACTTAAATAATAAACCTAGTTACTTAGACTGACATGCACTGCTCAGATGCTCCTCTCGGTACTCCGTGTCCTTCTGCAGCCTGTGGGACAGAGAAGAGACTCTACTTTTCACTTAAAGAAGAGTAAAGGTTAAAGGCTGGCTGGAACAGCTGACAATGACTTGGCTAGTAGAGAGAAGTAAGCAGTTTTCAAACTGCATATACAGGGCGAGAATATATATTACGGCATTGTGGAGGGTATCTGGGACGGAAATGCCTTGACATAACTGCTCCAAGAGACCTGGAACAGAAAATGACTGGTAGTGTATCATCAGGGGATGGAGCTAAACAGTTGTCACAAGAACTCAGCTTGAGATTGCACAGCACACAACAGGAAATGACGCTATGAAGAACGCTTGAGTGGGACAGAGAGTACACTGTAAAAGTAGAAATGCAACCTGTGAAAGAACCGGCATTTGGAGGCTAGAAATGGCAAAGGTCATTCTGCAGCCAGAGAATAACTACAAAGAACATTAAGTGAAAAGACCTTTTCCCCTTTTTCTCTCATTCTGCCTTATTCACCGTCATCAACCCCGGTGATCCTGGGAAGCCAAAAGACAAGATGGCAAAAGAGTGGAAATTAAGAAAAAAAAAAAAAGACATTATCCCCTTTTACTTCATAGGTGCTCAGGCTATCAGGCTATGATTCAGTCTGAGCTGGGCTTGAGGAAGAAGGTTTGGGCTGTATTTGAACATGAAATTTTAATTAGTCTAGACAGATATTTTTAAATATCTGAAAATGTCAAAAATGTAGGTCACTACCTCAAATGCTCTTCAATTTTGTAAAAAGAATATCTGAGGGAATTCATCTGAAAGCTATAACAGAGAAAGAGAGAGAAGGAGAGAGAGAGAGACAAGGAAAAAGAGAAAGAGAGAGAAAAAGAAGAAATTTCCTATTTGCGATATAACAGTCAGTATTTTCAGTTGATAATTACCTTAAGAAAGTGAATCTGATTGTGTGTCAACTTTGTAAGTTACAACCTAGTAAAGGCCCACACAACCCCTGCTGCTTTCTTGTGGCAGTTTATTATTTCTCTGAAAATAGCTGGAATTAAAGAAGACAAAAATATTTACCTTTGTAAATTATCGACATTTTCCTGCTTTAAATGAGGTTTTTCTCTTGATGAGTGTTGTTTTCTCTTTCATACTTGTAAGTGAGTGGAGTAATGAGGGGAGTAGTAAAGCATTTTTCTAAATTTTAGGAAATTATCATGTAGGGAATTCAATTAAGTTACATCTATCAGAAATATTTTTGAAACTATTTTTATTTGTTCTTTACAATTTTGGGTATGAAGGAAGATTTTATGTATTACCCTGGAATCTCAGTTTTATGCCACAACCAAGAAAAATGATTGAAGGGAAAAAAGCATTTTATTAACTCATATAATTGAAAAGTTCATGCAGTCATCCTTGCCTCAGACGTATCTGAATCCAGATGCTCAAATAATGGCCATAGTAATCTGTTCTCCCCCACTCTTTATCTGAGGGAGAGAGATATCATCATTATTATTCATGATCAAATTTTATTCATGACAAAACTGCAGTCATCAATATGGAAAATGTCACAAGCTAGCAATTTGGAGAAATTAGACATACACTCAAGTCTTCTCAATTTTTATATTCTTTTTCATGTTGCTTTTCACTGAAAATACTTTATCTATTTGTATGCATATACATAGATACATATATTTAATCTAATAAATGATGAATGTAAAAGAATAAAAAATCAAATATTTGTGCAGTTTTTAAATTTCTTTCTTCCTTGCACGATCCACGTTGTTACTCTCACTCATTCTTTGATGTTAGTTTATTGCAATATCCTGCAGTTTATACGTGCCTAGAAATGTAGGTTTAGAGATTTTATTTTCAGGAAAATCAGGCGCATAGTTCTGTTAATCATTACTTTCTAACAGAGTTATTCTGATCACTCAAGGCTCCTTTCTGGTTTTGTGTTGTGTTTGTTTTGTTTTTATTGCCTTTCACCTGATCGCCATTCCTACTCCTCTCCCCTCTGCAATCTCTACACTCACTTGTTTAGTGTAAATCCTTAAGTGTGCGTATACTCTTGTATTTGAGGGGATGTTGTTTTGTGTATTTGATTCGTGCTACAAATCTTGTGTAGTATCTTTGTTACTTTTTTAAATCAATACAGTACTTTTAAGTTCTAACTATATTGCCATACATAATTATTTTTCATTGCTTATAAGTAGGTTATGATTATTCCAAAATTTGCATCTATTGCATTTTACATATTGATTCCCTCCCTGGTTGACATCTTAGTTTTGTTCAAATCTATGATACCAATCAGTCAATATATAGATGCATTATTGAAAAATTAAGTGTCTCAGATAACTATCTTCTTGCATTTCATTTGTGATTATACAGAAAAGTTTCTATAAGGTTTGCACAAATGCCAGGGATCATGGGGCATATGGACACTGAATTTTACTGAGTACTCCCAAAATGTTTCCTGTAAATGCTGCATCTGGTTATACTTCTATGAGCAGTGCATGGGACTTTTTAGATCACCTTTTGTTCACCCATCCTTGTGAGTAGAAACTCTGTCTCTTTTTTTTCTTGGTGAGGAAGAATTGACCCTGAGCTAACAGCTGTGTCAATCTTCCTCTATTTTTTGTGTGGGATGCCACTGCAGCATGGCTTGATGAGTGGTGTGTAGGTCTGCACCCAGGATCCAAACCAGCCAACCCTGGGCTGCTGAAGCAGACCACATGAACCCAACCACTATGCCACTGGGCCAGCCCCAAAACTCTCTCTCTTTTTGCCATGTTATATATATAGATATGTTTTACTTGTAATGTGAATTGAAGATTATCAGTGAGTTTGAGAATCTCTTCATTCTGCTTTAGTGAAATTGTTTATGCATGCCTCTGTTCATTTTCCATTTGATTTTCTATTCCTTTCCTGTTGATTCTTCAGATTCATTGTCTAGTCTAAGTGGTAATCCCTAATCTGTTTTAGGAATTGCAAAGGTGACCATGTTTGGTTTTTTTGTTTGTTTTTAATATTTTTGTTGAATAAAAATTCTTAACTTGGCGCTAAAATATCCACTAATTTTTTTATCTTAATTTGTGTTCAATTGGGGTATTTTAATGAAGTCAATTCCTTTTCTGCATCTATTGAGAAAATCATGTAACTTTTATGTTTATTCTTTAAATCTAGTAAGTTGAATTGG
Source organism: Equus przewalskii (assembly GCF_037783145.1). NCBI lineage: Eukaryota > Metazoa > Chordata > Mammalia > Perissodactyla > Equidae > Equus > Equus przewalskii. The sequence continues at coordinate 55,249,399 of NC_091846.1, forward strand.
TTGATAGTCAAATATTAAAACATCTTTGTACACATAGAATAATCTTCTTTATGATATACTAGCATTTTTGTATATTGCTGGATTAGATTGTCTAATATTTTGTAATGCATGTTTGCAACTGTGTTTACAGGATAGATACCGATTGATGAATAGATAAGTAAATAGAAATATATTTGTATTGACTTTGTCTGATTTCAGAATCAAGGTAATGCTGTCCTCTAAAGATGAGTTGGTAAATATTCTGTCTTCTAGATAGTCTTTAAATGTTTCATTAAATTCACCAGTGCATCCATCATGACCTGGAGCATTCTTTGTGAGAATATTTTTACTTATGAATTCAATTTTAAGCAGATAAAGGGATAAGGATATAAGAATTAAAATAATTTAATAGATACAGTGTTCATTTGTTTTTTTTTTATGTGTCCATTTAGGTCTGTCAATTTTACTTAAAGTATTTGAAGTTTTATTATTAGGCACATCACCATTTGTGATAGTTATCTCTTTTTAATGAATAGATTATTTTATTATTATACAATATTCCTCTTTATCTCTGGTAATGCTACTTGTCTTTGAATCTATATTGGCTGATAGGATTGTCCTATCTGCTTTTTTATGCACAGTGTTTGCTTGGTATAGCTCTTTCCATTTATCTACTTTCAATCTGTTTATTACATTATATATAAAGTGTGTCTTGTAAATGATACATAGTTTTTAGTTTAGGCTTAAATCTTCTGTCTCTTATTGGAATATTTAGTACAGTCTATTTTAATGTAAGGGAGCTATTGATATGGTAGTGTTTAAATCTACAGTCTTGCTCTTTATTGTGTACTGGTCCCTTCCAATCTGTGTTACCTTGTTCTTTCTCTCCTTACTCATTTTGCTTGAATCAAATATTTATTTTAGAATTCCATTTTATTTGCTTTCTTGGATTGTGCCTTCTTTTTTACATGACTGTTCTAGGCAATACAATGTCCACCATTAACTATCACAATCTACCACCAAGTGACAGTATAATACCTCCTGCGTAAGTAAGTAGGCTTATTATATATTGTCATGTGTACAGCTCTATCCTTTGTCCTTTAGTTATCATACTCAGTCAGCTACATATTTTATTAACACCATAACACAAAATATATATTTATATGTATGTAATTGCTTTAAATATTTCGTTGACCATGAAAGAATTTCACACGTGGCTAAAAGGAAATGTAATTATATTTACCCGCATGTTATCGGTTTTAGTGGCAATCATTCCTTTCCAGATCCTAATTTTAATCTAGTGCCTTTTTTCTTCATACACCACATTAATAAAATAAAGGACAAAAAACACCTGATCGTCACAATAGATGCATAAAAACTTTTTTAAAAACTCAGCATACATTCATGATAAAAATACTGAGCAAACTAGGAATAAAAGGTAACCTCTTCAATCTAAAAATGGGGATTTGTAAAAGTTTAGAGAGACTTGCATTGTTAATGTTGAAAGATCTATGTTTTGCTTATACGATTAGAAAGAAGGCAAGGATGTTGGCTCTCACAACTTCTATTTAGCATCATACTTGAAGTTCTAGACAGTGTTATCAGGGAAATAAAAGAAAAAAATGTCAGTCAGACTGGAAAGAAAGAATTAAAAAGTGTTTTTTGTGTTTTTGTTTTTGTTTTGCTGATCATGTGATCTTGTAAGTAACGCATAAAAAAATCTGCTAGAACAAATCTAATGAGTATGAGTTCATAGGATAGAAGATCAATAAATAAAAATCAGTTGTATTTCTATGCATTAGTAATGAAAAATACAAAAAAATCCCCAAATTATTTGCAATTTCTTTTGTTTCTTTTATATTTAAAACATCCTTTTCTTGGGGCTGGCCCCATGGCTGAGTGGTTAAGTTCGCGCACTACACTGCGGGCAGCCCAGTGTTTCGTTGGTTTGAATCCTGGGCGCGGACATGGCACTGCCACGCTGAGGCAACATCCCACATGCCACAACTAGAAGGACCCACAATGAAGAATATACAACTATGTACTGGGGGGCTTTGGAGAGAAAAAAGGAAAAAAAAAAATCTTTAAAACATCCTTTTCTTTAATTCTAGAATCAAATATATTTTCTTGAATTTCTTTTAGTTTTTTTGTGTGATTTTATTTTATTACATTTAGTTATTTAATCTGTTATTTAGTGATAAATGGTACCAAGTAATAAAGAAAATTTATGTTACTTATCATACTATAAATATTACTAAAATAGTTTTAAACTTTATCGTATTATTTTATTAAGGGCAAAGGTACAAAGAGGAAATGAAAAACGGATTCAACTTCTCCATTAGTAGTCAGCCCAAATAGACTGTCATACTTAATTTTTGAATGTATTCCCTTGCCTGTTATTTCCATCTGAATATTTTCAAAATACATTATCTATGGTTCAAAAATGATATCAATTTTAATTTTGATTGAAGATGAATTAAATATAAAAAATGGAAATGCACGAACATCTTGGCAATATTTTGTTTTCCTACCCAAGAACAGAATAATAGGTCTTTATAAATGCTCAATATCTCAAAGAAAAAATGTATAGAACTACTTAATCTAATTTTAAGGAAGAACAATAAAGCAAATGAAAGACTTGAAGATTTGTCTGTAGCTATATATACATGTACGCTGGAAAAAAATATTTATTTGTCTACAGACTTTTTGTGAAGATGAGACTACTGATTGAAGGCTACATCAGAGCATACCTACTGTAAACTATAGCGAGGTCCTTCCTTGATCTTAGCAGAAACCTGCAGAGGTCATATATACTCTTGCCTCTTGGAGTGTGATCTTCAGACCAGCGGCATCAGTAGGAGTTCATTAGAAAACAGAACCCAGGGCCTACACCTCACCTACTGAAGCAGAACCCAGGTTTTAACAAGATGCCCCGGTGATTCTTGTGTACCTTATAGCTGGAGAGGCACTGACCAAAGTTACCTACAACTCGTAATTAGAAAACAACTTCAAAGGAGGGCAGCTCATGTGGTGGAAATAGTTCCATTCGGTATTAGCCAATATTAGTAAATATCAGTAAACTCAAGGTTTTTTTCTCGGTATTAATGGCAAAATTTGTTGGAATTTGTCTTTAAGCCCAGGTTACTTTCCCAAGTGTCTGCTTGGCTGCAGTGCATGCTTTTTGAGTTCAGGGGACTGTGTAATACAAAACATCATCTGTAAAGTGGTATCCCAAATTTTGAATACAAGAGAGATACTCGATGATTATTTTTGAACAAAAGAGTGAATAAGTGAGTGGTTTTATAAACAGTTGTGAAAGTGAATTCCAATGAAAATACTGTACAAGTCTCAACAATTCTTTGGTAAAAAAAAAGATATCTATGTTATCGTATACACTCCATCAGATGTGTGAAAAAGAATGTGCTTGTTTTTGCTTTCTATTGTTGTACAACAAATTATCACAAATTGAGCAGGTTAAAAAGTAGGAATTGATTATCTCATGGCATCCATGGGTCATTTCTGGGTTCATGTGACGTGGATCCTCAGCTCAGGGTCTAATCAGGCTGCAGTCGATACGACCCAGGGCTGCAATCTCATCTGAGGCTCAATCCTCTTCCCAGTTTACTTGTTGTTGGAAGAACCCAGTTCCTTGTGGTTGTGGGATCCCTGCCTTCTTGCTGGGTGTCAACTGGAAGCTGCTCTCACCTCCCAGAGGCCACTAGCCATTCTCTGCCATTGATTTGGCCCTTTCCACAACATGGCAGTTTGTTTCTTCAAAGCCAACAGCAGTCCTTTTTTCCAGTTTGCTATGATGAAGTCCTGTATAATACATTACAATCACTGTTGTGACTCCGCTCACTTCTAACATACAACCTAATCTCATCAAGGAAGCAGCCATCCAATCAGAGTCCAGTATCCCATCTACATTCAAGGGGAGGGGATCACACAGTACGTGGATATCAGGGAATCTTGGGGAGCATCTTTGAATTCTGCACACCACTATACTCACATATAAAGGGATACCGGAAACCTCCTTGGCCTCCACAAACTTAACTCAGAAGCTCTAAGAAGACATGTCCAAATCTATTTTGCTGCTTCCAGAAAATGTGATACATTTTTAATCACAAAAATAAGGTTTACTACATTGAAAAGTACAGTTTTTACTGAAAATATATATTTCCTTGAATAAATATCCAACATTCTAATGTTTTTAAGTGAAGCTTTTTACTAATGCATTTATACCCACCACTTATTTAAAATATAATATCATTTCTTCTCTTAAAATATCTTATTTGAGCTGAATAAAATACAAAGTGCTGGTTAATGATGCTTGCTGCTACATGTAATAATGTTCTGGTGCGTTTATTAGATTTTTAAAGAGTCAAACTCTAAAAAAATACTAAAGAACACAAAGTCTGATAACAAGAAAAGAGCAATATTATTTTGTGAAAATGCAAATTTGACTAGAAAAGCCACACATTTACTATAGTGCTAGATTATTTTAAAGGTAACTCTTTTGTTAGAATTTTATGGTATAGAATGTGCAAAAACGATACTTCAAAATAATTTAAAAGGAATTTTTTTCTGTCTTTTTCCGTACTTTTAAAATCAGAAGAGGAAAGAACATAAAAAAGTGATAGCTTTGCCTTGATTGTTACCTTTCAGTCATATAATATCATGCCAAAGCTCTTACAAGTTGGTGCAGATGAAGGAAGTAAATGGATAGAACTATACACGACTACTAAAAATAGATTTTACAAGAATTAACCTTGGGACAAGTATAGCAAGTAAAAGGAGTTATCTGTAAAGATAATGCATTGGACTTTTTTCTATCTTGGTTCTTACAAACTGATTTTCCTAGGGAGTACTAATAATAAATAAATTATCATCATTAAAACCACATGGACCTGGTTGAGAATGGGTCTCTCTGGTAGCCTTAGCAGCTGGCTTTAATAACTTCATTCTTCTTCATTGTATTAAAGCCTAAAAAGGCAAAGAGTAACCACAATTTCTATGAATACAATTGCAAAGTCAAACTGTTTGATGGCTAATCCTATTTCTTAAAGGAAACTCTCATGATAATTTTGATGCCTCATTATAATGTATGCTATACATTGATTTAGCACTTTTCATTTACACTCTGTGGTTTTTTTCAGGGCTTCCCACAAATGCAAAACAATAGCATAACTAGTGTCTTGGATGTCCCTGTGCAGCATCTAAGATCTCATAATACATCGTGTGATTCAACAGAAGTCTTCTGTATTCTTGCTCCAGAGCACAGTCCTTAGGCAAAGTAAGGCTGAAATTTGAAATTTTAAGAACAGGGCTTCCAGGTGAATCAAGTCTTTCAGCACCTCTGCAATGCAGTGTCAAAGTAATGTGACTTGCATCTCAATGGCATATGTAAGAACTCAAAATTTAAATGATTTTTTTCCCATTGAGGAATAATATTGATTTTAATAACTTCAAATTTAATGCAACCCACACACTCTCACATTATTTATTAACACCCCCAAAGCATATTTCCTATGCTAAATTCAATATTTCATACACCAACTGACTAATGATTATTCAGAGCTGTCAGTGATGCCCTACCATCAGTTTTTCCTGACAGAAATGTCCAGGCCTCAGTAGACCAGGCAGAAAGGGTGACAGAGATGGAGAGGTATTCAAGGTAGCATCACCCTTTACAATGCCTGTCTTCTCTCTCTCTCTCCTGAAATGGCCCACCAAGAAAATTTTGTGAACATCAGTACCACATATTTTGTTGTTAGTGCTGTCAAGTCGATTCCAACTCCTAGCGACGCTGTGTACGGTAGAGTGGAAACCTGCCTGGTCTTTTTGAACCATTGTCTAGTCTGGAAGATTGGCTGACATCTGTCCACCATGGGTTAACCTACTGGTATTTGAAATACTGGTGGCATAGCTTTCAGCATCACAGCAACACTCAGTCACTACAGTATGACAACTAACAGATTGGGTAGTGTGGTTCCCTGACCAGGAAACTAACCCGAGATTTGGTGGTGAGAGCACCGAATCTTAACCACTAGACTACTAGGACTGACTAGTAACATGGTACCTGCTCTTTTGCCAAACGTTCTTCCTACCTTACTGTTGTCTTCATGGACTTATCAAGTAGGACGAATGGATATAGAATGGGCAAGAACGGGATGACATGAGCAGGTTGGGTCATGATCAATGGGCAGTTTTTTATGGGCAAGAAACCTGACTGGTATCACAGTTTGTTAACTATAACAGCTCTAGGCTGGCTGTGACCCACATACTGTGGAAGGTTAGATAGTCCATCCATGTAAAGCTGAACATCCAAATTTAGTGGCCAAAAGGGTCTCTAAGAAACATGTTGAACATATGAATCCACATTCTACTTCATACAGATTTGGTCTCAGTAGTGAGGGGTGAAAGCACTGAAATTTGCATTTTTAGCAATCAACCCAATGTCTTTCAGGACTAGACATTCAGAATCATCAAACTGTGTGACTCAGTAGGGAAATTTAAAGATCGTCAGCTTCTGTGACACAAGAGGGTTCCTAGGGAGTATGGAAAGGTCTTTGGAAAGCCATATATGTGGTTTATTTTCTTTCTCCCGGGAAAAATGTGAGAAGAATAGCTGGAACTCCTAGTGATGCTGACTCACTACTAGAAACATGAAAAATTTTAACTGTCCCAAGTGTGACTGCTTCCAAGACAACAACATCTAGTTTTGCAGTAACCAAAATAAAGAAGTTTAAATGTTTTAACTTTCTGAAACGAGACTCCCCATCCTCTTATAAAACTTTCGAACACATATTTAGAAAATATAGTGTCTGTAGAATTAAGGCAGTGGACGCTTGTGGTGGGTAAAAGTTTTCTGGCACTGTACTTTTTGAAAGATCTTTGTGTAGAAACTCTGAACCATTATTTTGAGCAGTCTCAGTTGTAGAAAGTAATCATAGCATCCTAGTATAGATTTTATTTTATACCACACACAGTTCTATGTGCTTTACTTATATCACTGGTTTTCACTTTTTCTAGAACAATATTCTTTTGAGGAGAAGAGCTAGAATACCCCAAGATGTGCTCAGGAAGTTAGTCTCAAATGACCACAACCTTAGCAAGAGATTTAATAGGTTAAATCCATGAGAATTCTACAACATTGTGTAATCATATATTTATATAAAATTTAAAATACCATTTAAATTATTTAACACCTGAACCTTCAAGTAAACTAACATTCCAACAAGATCAATGATGTTTATACTGTGGTTTCCCAATATAGATTGTTCATTATCACAAACTTCCTGAATCACCACTCTAGATCCCTAAGGTTAATATTCCCCAAATACTCTAATCTTCAGAACAATCTTGAAGTATCAGTATGATTATCCCACTTAACGCATGTGAAAGATAAGCCTTAACAAAGCAAATAGTTTCCCAAGGTCACATACAACCAGTGCTCATGGTCCATAATTTGGACCCTTAAACCCATAGTCTTCCCAAGACATTTCTTGGCCTGTGAGAAGGAGGCTTGATTTTAGAAATAATAAAGGATCGCACAGAGAGAAATATGTAAATAGGGTGGAAGATCAAGCTGAAAATACTGTTTAAATACAAATAAAACTATAAATGAGCAAGATCGCATTTACTACTTAATAAACAATAAATATTCAAAGTAACTATTAAACCTTTAGTAACTGCATTGTGCTCAACACTCCACTAGGAGCCAGGGAGAGTAAGACACAATTTTTAATTCCCAAGGAGTAAATAAGTAGAGTCATGCACTGCGTAATTACACTTCTGTCACCGATGGACTGCTTATAAAATCGTGGTCCCCTAAGATTAGTACCATGTAATCTAGGTGTGTAGTAAGCTATAGCATCTAGGTTTGTGTAAGTACACTCTATGATGTCCACACAACAACAAAATCATCCAACAATTTATTTCTCAGAACATATCCTTGTCATTAAGCGATGCATGACTGTAATCCAATGATAAATTTTATGATAATTGTCCAGTATAGGGTAAAGAATCTATACCATGTTTTGAAACTAAATAAATTAAAGTTATGGTCAAAGACCATCTTTACAAGTAGGTGAAATTTCCCGTACTGTGTTTGTCTGGTTATCTGGCTATGTTTTAAATTACTCCCCAAAAGTTGTGACCTATTGTAATGAATTATCAAGACATTTTTCCTTTCCCTATATCTAGAATCTTGAAATGAAATGTGACTTTGTAACTCCTCCTATTAAAAGATGGAATCTTTCTTACCCTTTGATTATAGGTGGCTTTAAAACTTGCTTTGGCCAAAATGACAGCAGCAAACGTGAGGCAAGAACCAATTCAAAAATTGCTTGTGCATTAAGCTTGCTATCTGGCTGCTTGTGGAACTCTGATGCCATGTGAACAAGCCCAGATAAGCCAGCTGGAGAGTAACACAGAAGAGAGACCTCCTCTATCCCAGCCTTCCCAGACACGACATCATAAACCAGCCAGCCCCAGCTATTACCTTCTAGCTGACAGCAGATACATGAGTGATGGGGCCTGGGTAGGAACAACTGCCCACCTGAGACCAGCCCAAATTGCTGACCTGCAAAATCATGAGTGAAACAAATGGTTGTTTTTTTCAATCTTGAATTTTGGGGTAGCTGCTTACACAGGAATAGATAACTCATACAGGTGAAAAATAGATATTCAGCTGCCTCAGCACAGAGGTATTAACCCATGACAGAGAAGGAGAAACAGCCTCGAGAGGGAAAAAGTCCAGCATGATTTTTACATGTCGTGATTGACAGTAGAAGGAGGCAGGAAGTTCATATAGATCCTGCCTGATAAATTCTATTATCCTCATGAAATGGAAGATTGGGTCTTCTGAGAATCAGATGGAGAGATAGTGAGCTAGATGAGAATGATAAAAGTTTGAAATATACTTTGTAGAAAAGGGAGCAATGACAAGAGACTCTTGAAAATGCTTAATGTCCTACTGAATTGGGAGAATCTGAAACTGTTGGGGGATTTGTTGTAGATTAACATGAGCCATTCCCTAGGAGTTATTGGACTTTTGAAGTCCCGGAGAAATTTAAAGGATGACACATGTTGTATAGCCACCACAATCTAGAGATTTTATTTCAGCAAATATTATACCTTCAAGCAATTGAATTCAATCAAACACTGAGTCCAAATTTGGCTCAGAGAAAAAAACTTTTATAACAATTTCATAAACCAAAAGCTAAGCTCCTGTGAATTCCTCCCTGAGAATAGCTATCAAATCACCCACAGACAAATGGGGGAAATTTTGAAAGCATAGTATTAGTTGAGACTCTCCTTGAAATGTTTCTGAATTCTTATGGCCCAAGAGCTTTAATCTATAATATTCCAAATAGAGCGGAACTGGATACTCATAGCCAAACACAGTCATTCCCATATAATGATCTAACAGACATTTTAAACAAGCATTATTGACTTTCAAACATACTTACGTGATTCTGCAATAATAAGACTTCCCTATCCTTAATATGAATATTATATCTCAACTTCCTGGGAATAAAAGGAAAAGAATTTTATAAATCTCTGGCTACTCTGCCTTAAGGATCAGCTAACCACTCTTCTCCGACAACACATGATCAAAATGTTTCTTAGGTTTTTAGACCTCCTCTAAAAACCTCCCTTTAATTACAATGCAGGATATGTAAATTTCTTTAACACTATAGCTCATCATCTATTTCCTTCCTCCCCACTCTCTCTTCTTCCTTCTCTTCCTTTCTTCTGCCTTCCCTTCCTCCTTTCCTTCCTTCCTTCTCAAAATTTTATTTAATTCTTCCGTGTGACAACAAGTGATCTTTTGCCAGCAGTTCAAGTGTGATTACGCAATGCTGTTCCCATATCTTAAGTCCATCTCGGTTATTCTTTATCACATTGTTCTGCTTTAATTCCTTCACAAAAATTCACTTAGTTCTTATTTTTGTCAATAGGACAGCATTTGTACAGTATAAACATTATATGAGTTTGCTCTTAGTAGTAGTAGCACATATCACTACCTGATGTTAATTTTTTAGCCGCTTTGGTATTTATTAATCACCTTGCAAATTGGAATAAAAGCCTGATATGATCAGGGACCTTCTCTGTCTTATTCATTACTGTCCCTACACCTAAAACAATGCCTAGCATATATTAGATGCTCAGTAGCTGTTTATGAAGGAATAAATTCCACAGAAGTCCTCACGGGCTTATGAAAAAATAAATAAATATAGAAATGTAGTAAATTCTAAAATGGAATATTTTCCAGGAGTTGACTTCTGAGTTCAATCTTGAACAAAGAGAAAAAGTTTGCATAACATATACATATTTGTAATTCATAAACTGACTTTGGGTAACATTCCAAAAGCAGATTTCTAAGAGTATTTTGAACAATAACAGCATTCTTATAACAAATGTAAAGGTTCAATATTCACAATTTTAAGAAAACCCACATTCTACTGTATATGCTATAGTTTTCTAGTCATAGTACAACATCTGAGTTGATATAATAATAATGTAATACTTATTTGCTGAATGTTTATACGTCTCAGATATTTGCTAAATGCTTTGCATATGTTATGGAATTTAATCTTTACAGCAGCCATCAATTTTATAACAACAATCTATTATTATTATTATTAAACGTTTGGTTGCTCTTTCTCAAGCATGGTGTTTGGTCAAATCAGGGTCATTTTATTTATTGTTTCCTCTGCCAAGAGTGCTTCTCTTCCACATATTCTTACTGTTGGCTCCCTTACTTTGTTCAAGTCTTGGCTCAGATATGACTTCCTTAAAGAGATTATCTGACTACTCCATCCATGACAGCATGTCCAGTGCTATTTCTTGTCATAAATCATCATTGCATGATAATATAATATAAAATACATGAAAGCTGAAGCTTCTCGGTCCCCTTCAACTCTGTTTACTCATCAGCCAGATCAAGAATCACCAAATAATAGATGCTCGATAAATGCTTGAATGATTGAATGAGATTTTAGTAAAACAGGTGGAATATGAACTGAGAAAGATTAGTTTCTGATGCTTTCTCTTAACTACTTATAATTTAGTCACTCACCTTCAATCAGTTGTCTATCAACCTACGTATGTCTGCCCATGTATTCTCTACATTTCTCTATTACAATGAATTTGGTGTTCCCACCACCAATAATTATGCTCTGAATATCAGATCCTTCTCATTCTCATGGACTTTACTTATCTAGTTATCCATTATCTCTGGCATTATCAAATAGAAGTTTCCTCTCTATTGGTCACTATCATCAGCATGCAAACATGATCTAGCATCTAAAGTTAAAAAGCCTTCAGTGGTTCATCTTATTCCAGTTACCTAGCCATTTGTCTAATTTCCTTCAAAGCAAAACTTTCCTTCATAACTCACCTAAATCTGGAATGGAATCCTATTAATTCCACTTAGGTAGAGGTCAGTAACAATCTTCCTGTTGCCAAGTAAATCACTTCTCTCTCCTCATCTTTTAGGCCTTGTATCATCAGGTGTTTGTCACAAGTAACCATGATTTCTTTCTTAAAACGCCTTAGCGTTTTGGCTACTATGACGACGTACTTTTCGAAATTCTTTCTCTTATCTAAGTGACCACACTATGTCAATATTCGTATTTGCCCTACTGCATGGCTGAGTTATGAGCTTCTGCTTCTCTGTTCCACGTGTGCTTTCTCTCTAAAACAGCTCTTCTGTTCCTAAAGCTCTACATTCTGTCCATATGTTAATTTCTTCCACATTAATATTTCTGGCATTAACCTTTCTGGACTCATGCATTTGCTTGCCTGCCTGAGATATTGGAGATCTAACAAGCACGTAAAACTAAACACATTTAAAAAGAATTCTCAATCATCACCACAATCTGGTTTTCCCTACCTAATATATCTCAGTAAATGGCACCATCAGCCACTCAGTTTCTCAAGCTAAAAACTAGTAATTCTTCTTAATTCCTTTTCTGTGCTCAACCCCCAAAATTAATTAGTCAGAAATCCCTGAGCTTTCTTCCAAAACATACTCTGAAATCTTCCCATTCTTTCTCTTTCTATTGATTCTACTTCTAGTGCAAATTAGATACTCCATGATATATTTACTTCACCTTGTTATTTCAGTTCCAGTTTGTTTTTAACAAGAATTAGTTAATTTTATCTAGAGAATCTTCATGTTCTACAAATAACGAATATCTCCTAGGTCTCAATGACAGGAACAAATTTCAGACCCCACTAGGATGGCAGCCAGGAAACAGAAAGTTCAAAGTCAAGGCCCCTCATTGCTGTTCCTTTCTAGATGTCAGTTTCCTTCTTCTATCCCGATGGTAACCCAAGTGCATTGATTCTCTGGGCTCCTAGGCCAAGCTTGATTTATTCAAACACAGCCCTCAAACCCCAAGTTTTTATCACTTTAAAAATTTATTGCCCTCAACAAGCTATTTGAAGTATGTAAAATTAATTTTTCAAATTTCAGGAAAAAATAATCTGACTCCTTTTTAAGTCAAACGTCCACCTTTAGGCTACAAGCAAGGGATGGAATGATTTTAACTTTTAGTAGGAAGTAAGGGAGTATACTCTCTGAAAATGAAATGAGGACAGTCTCTCAAAATGCATGGAAATAAAGAAATTAAAAAACCATTGGGTATCTTCAACACTGAGACACCTGATATAATATAAGGCGGGTAAATGACAAAATTGTAAACTAAAGAGAATCATCCAGAGGCCAGAAGCTTCGAGGAAAATCTTAAAGATATAGTCTGGATTAAACTAGATTGAAGATAAGCTTAAAAGACGGACTTAAGCTTCTCTCTTCTATGAAAAAGAAGTCTTACTGAAGATTAAGAGGATACCACTTTTGAATGTGAAAAAATCTAATAATCGAAACTATTGGGAAGGACAAGTAATGGAGTCAATATCCACTGATGAGGCTTACGTGGGGGCTCCCAATTATATACTAGTTACTTGCCACAGTTTAGTGGTATTAAAAACAGAGACAGTGATGTACCTTGTTCATTTAGGAGCTATAGCCAAAAGAAAAAGAAATTGAGGAGCACAATTCTTCCTGAGAGAGCCAGGCACCCTAAAAACGCCATAAAGAAAACATATTAAACAGTCATTTTATGTTCAATATTACATACTTCGTCCATAATTGTTCTCTAATTGATGGATGATAAAAACTGTAATGCATTTATCCTTACTAGCCATTCACCTTTAAAGTTTGATAAAGGATCTATGGATAGTGAGGGCCACCAAGGCCCAAATAGATTTCTTCTTTTTAAATGGCTAGAATAATTTTTTTTTTAAAAAAGAAACTTTGAAAACATTCTCCAATGTGAGAAAAACATTAAACTTGTGGTGAAATTGGGGCTTTTAATTGAAAATATCAATTATCACAGGTAGAAGCAAATACCTAAAAGGATTTTTAAATTAGAATCTGTTGTGGAGTTATTACAATTGAAAAAAAACCCAAAAAACTTAAAAACCAAATATCAGGTAATCAAATAGCAGATCCAGTGGATAAGGGAGTAGTCTAAAGCAAGCTTAGGTAAAGTGAGTAAGACAAGGAAAGATGGTAAAGATGCTAGCCGTTCACTAGTGGAAGTTTAATATAATCAAATTAAAAAGAGAATCACTAAAAAATAAAAACGATCAAAACAGTATTTTGTGGAGGAGTGTCAAGAAATTCCCCCAAGGTGTACAAGAAAAGAGCAAAGGGATTGATGTTAGAAATAATTTAAAGATATTAGAGGACAAAAAGCAAACTTTGCTTAAGGACAACTACTTTTTCTTATGGGGGAGCCAAAAATATATTATAAATGTAATAACCAGGATATACTAGAAGGAAAAAGTGTAAGCCAAACAAAATCCTGTATCTCTGATTCGAGTCAGAACAAAAAATTAAAGAAAGGGAATATTTTTGGTGAAATATTTAATTTTAAAAGTAAAAAAATATCATACAAGGAAAGAAGAAAGTTTACTACAACAGTACAAAAATCAGACTGGTCTTAGATTACTGTCTCACAATTAAATGCTAATTAAAAATATAGCAACATGAACAGAGATTTGTTGAAACAGTTTAAGAAATATTGACCAATCTGTTTATTTTGATGTATTTAAAGAAAAGACAAACAATGTAAACAAAATATAATTAATCAACACAGAAGCCCAATCAATTGAAATTTAATTTTAAGATAATTAGTCTAATATAATTAGTTTAATATAATCTCTGTTATAATTGTTACATTAAATTGGAACTCCAAGTTGCAATTATATCTTATTTAGAGAAAGAAAACAATAAAAAATAATTTTCACACTTAAAAAATTTTGGCTAAATTGATAAGAAAAACTAATTTGTAGTAACAAATGCTTTAACATCTATTTCAAAAATATAATAATATTAATGGACTAAAAATTCTGCCGAAGAAGTAACAAATAGTACACAAAACAAATCAAAGGACATCAGAAGGAAGTATTAAGAGTGGTCAAACAGGAATGGATACACTAAAAGAGAAAATCAAAGTACGTTAATGAAAATGGATTTATTCTTAAAGAAACAGACCAAACTGTGACTTTTTATGATAGTCTAAATGTTTCTTTCTCTTTTTTTCAGGAAGATTAGCCCTGAGCTAACATCTGCCGCCAGTCCTCCTCTTTTTGCTGAGGAAAACTGGCCCTGAGCTAACATCTGTGCCCATTTTCCTCTACTTTATATGTGGGATGCCTGCCACAGCATGGCTTGACAAGCAGTGTGTAGTTTCATACCCGGGATCTGAACCGGCTAACCCCAGGCCGCCAAAGCGGAACGTGCAAACCGAACTGATGCGCCAGCAGGCAGGTCCCTAAATATTTGTTTTTTCATTTTTCAGAGTGTTTTTCAATTGATAATTTTTTCTTGTTTGCCCTTAATTGTTATGATTAAGGAGTTTTGTATCATATGGAGATGAGCTATCAAGCCATGAAAAGACATGGCGGAAACTTAGACGCATATTACTAAGTGGAAGAAGCCAATCTGAAAAGGCTGCATACTATATGAGTCCCACTGTGTGACATTTTGAAAGAGGCAAAACTGTGGAGACTAGGGGCAGGCTCCATGGCTGAGTGGTTGGGCTCACACACCCTGCTTTGGCAGCCCAGGGTTCACCATTTCAGATCCCGGGCATGGATGTACACACTGCTCATCAAGTCATGCTGTGGTGGCATCCCTCATAGAAGAACTGAAAGACTTACAACTAGGATATACAACTATGTGCTGGGGCTTTGGGGAGAAAAAAACAAAAGAGGAAAACTGGCAACAGATGTTAGCTCAGGGCCAATCTTCCTCACCAAAAAGTATACCTTAAAAAAAAAACAGCAACTATGTAGACTAAAAAGATCAGTGGTTGCCAGAGGTGAGAGGAGAGGGAGGGATGAACAGGCTAAGCACTGAGGATTTTTAGGTCGGTGAAAGTGCTCTGTACGATACCATAATGGTGGATGTCTGTCATTATATATTTGTCCAAAACCATGCAATGTACAACACCAAGAGTGAATCCTAATGTAAAATACATACTTTGAGTGATAATAATGTGTCAATGTAGGTTTATTAACTATATCAAATGTACCACTCTGGTGGGAAATGTTGACAATGGGGGAGGCTACACATGGAGTATATAGGAAACCTCTGTAACTTCTGCTCAATTTGCCTGTGAACCTAAAATGTCTCTAAAATTTCAAGTCTATTTGATAAAAAAAAAAAGAGATAACAGTTACAATAACTATATAATTTATATTTGTGTCAATAATCTTAATGGATTTTTAAAAGTTTTTAATAGGTTTTCAGTTTTCAGATAGCTCTTATATTTCTGACTTATACACGGGAATATACTACTGTAAGTAAAGCAAGAAGTAGGCCCTCACTGTTAACTAATCACCATCTCATTATCCTTTATCAATGAGTGATGCAATTTGGTCCCAAAAAATTCCATATGAAGGGAGAAGCTGTCTGTCATACTGGTTGTAATTGTAGATTTTCTAGATAACCAACCCATATTCATATGCCTTTTGAGAATCTACTGTGAAAGCCTATGGAACTGATGAAACCCTCTTCTATAAAGATCATAGTGGGAAGATAAATCCAGGATTGATTCCATGTTTAATGTGACAGCGTAATCTAAGAAGTTTCCCAAATTATTGGCTGTGGAACAAGTTGAGGGAGGCGTAGTAGGCAATATTTTGAACTGCAGATTTGATAACATTCTATTGCTATTTAAAAAGTCACAAGGTAGAGCCAATTTGGTAGTGGTAGGAAAGTGACAGATTAATTTTGGAATTTTGGAATTTAAATTTTTCTTAAAAATTGACATAGGTAAATATCCCCTCATATCATTGAAACCGTTAGCTTTGGAATTGCTAAAAAAGGTTGTCAGTATGATTACAAACCCAAAGATGTAATGAAGAGTTTCTTGGGGAGAAAAAGACAAGTGTATAAATTATACAAGGATACAAAGTTTAAAGTAATGTGTTCATACAAGATTTTTCTCTCCCAAGAGATGAACTGTTCTGACAATGACTACCTAGTCCAACAATCTGGCTTATTCTTAACTATTTTGGAATTAAATCAAAGTATAAAATTTTGGCATGCCCAAAGGTATTTGGAAATGGCATCACAGCCTGAAAATCTGGCTAGTCATAGGTTATTGGAAACCATCTCATAGCCAGAAAATATGGCCTCCTCCTGTAAATTGAGAAATTAAATCAGAGCACAACAGCTTGGCATATCCAAAATGATCTGGGAAAGTTAACATAGTGTAGTGATTTGGAACCACTTTAAGTATCTGGAATGCCAACACTGTCCAAAGCTTGATACTGCACCAAAATCACAAATTTCAGAATATGTTCTGGGATAACTTTTATAAATGCCCCTGCCATTTTAAGATTCTAAAATTCTAGATAATTTCATATTTTATATAATCTATGAAAATCCCATGATTGTTTAAGTTATCCATCCAACTAGGATACTTGTGAGAGTGAAAAGGATACTATTATCCTGGGAAAGGAGGCAAAAATCAGGACTGTTATGAGCAAGCTTTTTGCATTCTAAACTGAGCTAATATATGGGCATGATATTATGACAAAGTAGCAAAGGACAGGAATCCAATTCAATAGCAGAGCAACTAGCTTAAACAGAAAGAAGGAAAAAGGAAGAATTTCTTGGCTTACAATACCAGACACTCCCTTCACCTCACTCTCCTAACCACAAAGAATACGGGGGGAGGTAGTGCTGGTGTGTAGTGTTAATTTGCATCCTGGGCTGCAGACTCTGCTTCTATTTGCCTGACAATACACACACTCATGCCGGGAATGTCATTTGGATTCACGTCCTTAGAGCCCACAAGGTTGAAGGAAAACAAGAGGAAACACATCCAGTGATTTCAGTGAAAGATTCTTTTTGGTCTCATTTTGGCTGGGAAGATGTGGTATTTTGACCCTCTCTTGGCCACATGCCCCTTTCTGTATTAAGTGTGCAACGTATATTATAGAAGGATACAAAGAAAACAGCTACTAAAGATATTTATTTCTTTAAAAATAGTATGACATGGTTTAGGTAAACAATTTCTTCTGATTCAAGAATAGTGTGTCATTCTTCTCTTCCTAATACAATATTAAGAAATAGTTGTTTTAATTATCAAAAATAAAAATTAACAGGCCAGCCCTGGTGGCCTAGTGGTTAAGTTTGGTGTGTTCTGCTTCAGTGGCCCGGATTTGGTTCCTGGGTGCGGAACTACACCTCTGTAGTTGCTATGCTATGGCCATGCTGTGGCAGCAGCTCACATACAAAAAAAAGGGGAAGATTAACAATAGATATTAGCTCAGGGCAAATCTTCCTCTGCAAAAAAAAATAAATAATAAATAAGTAAATTAACTATTATAATCTTTATCGCTTGTTGTTACTCAAAATATGACTTTTAAAATATTTGTTTAAACAATAAAACATTTAAATTGTTTAAATTCTATTTGCATGCAATTCTTATATTTATTCTACTCTTTTCACTTTTTATTTTGAGACAATTTAATATAGAAGCAGATTGAAAAAATACTGAGAGTTCCAAAAACACTTCACCCAGATACCCATTGAGTTGCGATGTCTCCTTAGTCTCCTCCAATGTGTGACAATTCCTCAGTCTTTTATTTGCTTGTTTATTTTTCATCACATTGCCATATTTGGAAAGTATCAGTCAGTTATTTTGTAGAAGGTAGATCTTGCCAAAAGCAATTATTTCTGATGTGACATTTCAAATGTTAGCTTTCTATTTCCCTCATTCATTCTACATTTAGTAATTGGAAGTTGACTGTAAGAAAGAGTTGTCTATTGTCCTTATTTACTTATTCATTCTGTTATTTATATTAGCATAGATTGATGAATATTTATTTGTTTCATTTGGTTATAACCTCAGGCTATCCTATTTATTTTGTTGTTCAAATTGCTCCTTCTTTGCTTCCCCCAGAATGGAATCAACCAGCTATCCAAAGAGCTCTAGTTCTTTTCATTGGAAAATAATATTTATAAACCAAGATATGGGTGTTTGCTGTTATCATTGCTACTGCAGTTTCACTGCTTCTCGTATATGTTAATGGATAGAGCTGGGAAATATATATGTATACATAAACCCATGCAAACCTACACATTTATATTTTTGTATCTACCAATCTGTGTGTGAGTGTAAAGCATAAAACAGCAAATCTTGGGATGTGATGGAAATGTAGTAGCATACATATATATGTTTATATATATTTATCTGTATATATATATTTGTATATATGTATACCAAGATATATATTTCTATATTATATATGCACACTATAATTATATGTATACGTATATATCTGTGCATATATATATATGTGTGTATATATAATTTGTATGTCTATCCATATAGATAAATAGGAGATGAGTGTATCTGCATTTATATTTATATGTTGTTCATTCATATGCCACCCTACAACTCTGACTTCCACATAAAAATAAAATCTAACAGCTAATCAATTATTAGAATAAAATTAAGTCCTGATAGCTAAAGAACTTTCAGCCACTTCGTTTCCATCACATACCAAGAGTTGCTGAGGTTTTATGTTAATTTAATATAAACTATAAGAAAGTCATAAAAACTTATTTAAAATTCTTCTTACTCATGCAGCAAATTAAATTTTCAATCAATACCTGCTCATTTGGGGTCTATACATAATAAAATGTGTATTTGGAATATGCAAAATGATATATATCTATCCTTGCCTTTGATTTTAGCAATTGCTACAGATTGTGGTGATTTTGCTGCAATGACTAGTATCAGCTGTGAAGAATGGAATTGTAATTGTATATTTTAAACTGTAAAGGCTACATTCATATAATACCTCATTTGAAGATTTTGAAAAATATTTGCTACCACACAAAGAGGATGAAAATGGGAACTGGAAAATAGTCTCCATCAATTAAATCTGGTAAATAGTTGTATGCTTTTATATAGTGGACATTTTCAGAATTAAGTTGATAAAATGCCCCCAGCATGGAAAACATGATAGCCATTGCTAGCTATGGTATACAGGAATGACTTTCTCTGTATTTCTTCAATGTCAAATGTTATTTGAATTTAAAATTTTGCTTTAAATAAGCTTGATATGGATATCAAATAAGCAAATGTAAATGTATCTGAGACTCCAGTCTGTCTTTGTTTAGAAAAACTAGCTATTTCCCGCCTATATTTTATAATTATCACTAATGTCAGTTACACAATCAGGATGAGAACTAGACAAACACACAAATGTGCAGTTCAGTTAAACTTCACAATATTATCACATTGCAGTTCAGTTAAACTTCACAATATTATCACATTGCAATTCAATCATGACACCAGTGTTCTTTTGCAAACTTAACACATACACACAAACACACACACACACTCAGAAACATATAGGCACATATTGCGTTAAAATTGTATTGAAAAGAAATACCATGTTTTTAGCAAAACCAGGAATCCAAATGCTATTTACTTCATTTAAGACATATTTTACGTCAACTATTGAACCTCTCCATCACCCAAGCTACTCGTTCATAACAGAAGCAGGTACTTTATAACTGGCCTTTGGAGACTCATATCAGGCCAGCATCAACTCTACTACTAAGATGATAAAGAATTTATAAGAAAGAAATGACAGACTAGTATACCTGAAAAACACATATGAAAAAATCTCGAACAGAATATTAAAAAATTGGATCCAGTAGTTAATAAAGAAAGGATAATACTTCATAACCAAATGGGGTTAACCCTAGAAATGCAATGTTGTTTAAAATGAAAACAATAACGTCAACAACAATATAATTCACCACATTAAGTGGGAAAAAAAGCAGTCACATAATCTTATTATAAGGTTTATGGTATCGCTTTCTTAAATTTGTCATATTATTCATCAGTGAAACCATATGGACTTGAAGTTGTACTTTGCGGATCTGGCTTTGTGTCATTTAAAATTTGATGTATGTAATATATACGATGCATACTTTATTTTCAATTTCTTCTTGTATTAGTATAGTTAGGTTATTTTTTCAAAAAACTTTGTATTTCATTTAATTTATCTAATATATTGGCATAAGTTGCTTATGACAGTACCTTATATCTTCAGTGTCTATAAAATCTTAAGGATTGTCTCTGCCTTCATTCCTGATATTGGTAAATTATATTTTCTATATTTTTTCTTAATTATCTTAAAATAAATTTAACAACTTATCAAACTTTACAAACCTGTTTCATGCTTTGTCAATTTTCTCTATTATACATAGGTTTTCTGGGGTTTTTTCCTGCTCTTTTATAATTTCCTTCATTCTGCCTGCTTTGGGTACAATTTTCTCCCTTCTTTCTAGCTTCTTTAGGTGAAATAAAGTCATAAATTTTTACTCTCTCCTCCTCCTCCCTCTCCTTCTCATTCTTCATTTCCCTCCTCTTCCTCCTCCTTCTCCATTTTTCACTTCTTTCTCTTCTTCTCTATTTTTAACTATCATTGACCATGCTATAATTTCATCTAAGAACTATTTAGCTGCAACTCTCGAATTTTGATGTGTTTTGTTGTTGTTATAATTATAATCAAAACATATTTGAGGGGCTGGCCTGGTGGTGTAGTGGTTAAGTTTGCACACTCTGTTTTGGCAGCCTGGGGTTTGCATGTTTAGATCTTGAGCACGGACCTACACACTGCTCATCAAGCCATGCTGTGGTGGCATCCCACATACAAAATAGAGGAAGATTGGCACAGATATTAGCCCAAGGACAATCTTCCTCAAGCAAAAAGAGGAAGATTGGCAACAGACATTAGCTCAGGGCCAATATACCTCACCAAAAAAAAAACCCCAAAACATATTTCAATTTCTTTTGTGATTTCCACTATGATCTATTGTTTCTTTAGTATATATATATTTGATGATTTTCTAGATTTACTGATGTTACTGATTGCTAATTTACTTTTAGTTTTGTCCTTTCCTGCAAATTCCAAAATTTGGGTAATCTTTGATTGTGTTGTAATTTTTTTAATAGTTCACAAATTTCATGCCTGACAATTTTTAGTTACATAGTGGACATGATAGACGATATGTTGCAGGGAATCTGAACTATGTTGTCTTCATTTAAAGGGTGGTGAATTTTGTTCTAATAGTCAAATAAATAACTGGCAGATATTCTCAGGTTTTCATACTTGGTTCATTTATTTATATGAAGACTTTTAAAGGAATGATAAATTTCGTTTTTTGCCCTTGGTTCTCGGGCACGTTTCTTAATCTGTGTTGCGTTACTGACTCCTGTTTTGGCTTATTTGGGTCTCAAACGATGGCTAAAGAGCTCAGTGAGGTGTGTCTCTCTGGCTTGGCTGGAATTCCAACACCCTGATTCCCTAGCCCTGAATAACCATCTCCTTTCAGGTCTCAGCCAAATGGCAATTAGAATCTGCTGGAGCTTGGAGTCTGCCTTGTACATGAGCAGCTGAGCCTTTACCTAAGGAACTGCAGGAACCTCCACAAGAACTGTCAGTCATCTGCTCTGCTCAGCCCTCTGTTCTTCAGGACCCTAGCCCACAAATCCAGCTATGGAATAGCAACGAGATTTGAGACCTGCTTCCTCAGGCCACTGAGAGCTGCATATTCTGCCTTAACTCTACCTCCTGGTGCCATGGAAAGGAGGCTCCCCTCAGACAGATCCAGGGAAGACGTGGGGCTCCCTCACCTATTTCCCTTTTTCAAGGATTACATTCTTGCAATGTTTGCCATGGAGTGCATAAAAACAGTTGCTTCATATATTTCTCAAATTTTACAGTTGTTTATAGCAGGAGTGCCATTCTGGTACTAGTTACACAATCACGTTAAGTGTAAGTTAGTAATTACTTTCCAATAACGTTTATTACAAATATACCAAATTTGTAATATCATAGATGTGCTTTAGAATAGAGTAAATTGTTTTTTTTTGGAAGATTAGCCCTGAGCTAACTACTGCCAGTCCTCCTCTATTTTGCTGAGGAAGCCTGGCCCTGAGCTAACATCCAAGCCCATCTTCCTCTACTTTCTATGTGGGACACCTGCCACAGCATGGCGTGCCAAGCAGTGCCATGTCCACACCCGGGATCCGAACCAGCAAACTCCAGGCCACTGAGAAGCGGAACGTGTGCTCTTAACCTCTGCGCCACCATGCCAGCCCCTAGAATAGACTAAATTTTTTAAGGTGATTCAATTAAGAAAATTACTAATTTAATGGGAGCACTGGTAGTATGTGGACATGGCAAAAATATATGAATAAGATATGTGAATGACTAATGTTTGATAAATCCTAATAACTTGATTAAGAACACTGACATAATATTTTGAGTCAGAGATCTGTGAATTTGATTCCCTCTCCACAGCACGAGGTGTGGTGTTTTTCTTTTCTAAATGACTCAACATCTCCAAACCTTAGTTACCAATGCATACATATGACTAATATGACAAATCTCTAACACCTAACTCAGGTTGTACTTATGACTAAAAGAGATACAGTGGAGAAACATTATATGCCCCTAGGTCTTAACCTACATTCAATTATCCATTCTGGGCTGAGAGGGAAAGAAAGAGAGAAGGAGAGAGAGAGAACTCAAATAATTTTGGATTCCCGCAGATATTTTATTCAAAAAGCATAGTACCAACGAGAGGATGGAGTGATTCATACAATGCGGAAGTGAGCATTTACCACACTGGGTTTGGATCTAATTCATTCCAGTTTTCTACAGCTGCATAAAAAATCATTCCAAATCTTAGTGGCTTAAAACAACCAAGATGATTTTATTTCCTATTATGGTTTATGGGTCAGGAATGTGGGAAGAACTTGCCTAGATGGTTTTGGCTCAGGATCTTTCATACAGTTGTAATCAGGCAGTGACTCAACTAGACTTTGTTTATATTTTGGTCTCCAATACAGCATATTCCTAAGACATACACAAAGACAATTATTAATTATTTGTAATCATCTGATGTCCTAACTTAGCACTTCACTGCACAAGAGGATGTTCTTTATGTAGATAAGTAGTTTTAATCAGTCTGTGACACATGCCAAGTAAATATTTGTAACTACTATCATTACTATGGGACTTTAAAAAGAATTTGTCGATCATGAGGGGAAAATTTTCAATTGTCTTTGAAGATTTTTCCACAAAAATGAAAATCAACATTTTGGATCAAGAGATGTGATATCCTGTGGTACCAGCACATATTCCTCAGATAATCTCTGGACTTAGTACGGATAACCCAACATAGCTGTACCCATGGTAATGCAACCTTCCAACTATTCTTAATAAGTGAATTTATCCTCAAATACCAACTCTGTATCATTAGTAGTGAATTCAAAAGACACGCTTGATGATGATAAATATGACCTGTTGCATCCCATAGAGGATGGTAGGCTTTTTCAATAGTGCTAGTGAATTCTCCTAGGAACTTTTAAGAGAGCATGATAATAGAAGATTACATATCTATATTTTTGAACTTTATTTCACGTGGATACAGTAGGTTTTAGTAAAATCTCAGTTATGCTTGTGGGTGTTTACAGGCTTTGTACTGTATACTTTATCATCTATTTTTTTACAACTCTGACAAGGATACGTAGGTCTCCAATTTAAATATGGAAATTCTGTATTGAATATCAAAATTCTATGTGAAAATTCAATCAATCAGTATTGCCATGAGTCAGTGGTTAGAGAAAATGACTACTAACATACACTAAGATTCTATGACTTGCTGAACAAGAGACAGAAAGAGATGAAGACAGAGGGAAACAGACAGAACATTTTTGTTGTCTACGTATTTCATGCTCCTATTTTATGATGATAAAACAGTCTTTCATAATTATGACTTGCCTTCCATGTAGGTAATGTATCACTCAGGGAATTCAGTCACATTAGCAGCTATAATTACCACTTTATAACTCAAGGGGGAAAATGTATATGAAGCATAGAGGATTGTATGAAATATTAGACAGTCCGTATTTATTGCTATTTTTAAGCAGTTGCTTTCAGTGATGTTATATCTATTCAAACATGTAAGACACACATGTTCTGCCAAACCCAATGATAAGATTGCATTTTATGAATCTTAAGAAATAGTAGCTGATTTGGCCAGGTTTCTTCCTTTTTGGCTACAATTCTTTGCTTGTTGAGTAAGTATTGGTCAACAGAGAAGACACTTCCACAGAGGCAAAACTCAACCTTTTGAAATTTGGAAACTTTTTCAAAAGTACTGTCTACAAATCCTATCTCTCTATGCTCCTAGTCATTACAGCGTCTTGGGAGAACAGTCTGGAAGTTGTGAACACTGAACAGTCAGGGCAGGTGTTTTACTTATGCAATCAATTATTTCTGTTGGGATGGCTGCTACAAGGAGACTTACATGGCATTACCACATCTGTCAGTCAGTTCATGCCACCAGCCAATAGTGCGAAAACCCAGATCTTGTAATTAAGACTTGTAATCAATCATGAGATTCTGACACTTTTTTTGAATGCCTTCCTGGGAAAAGATGAAGAATTTGATCAATTTGGGATGAAAAATGATATATTTTATTTTGAATAGTCTTGGAAATAGTAATTCCAGAGTCATTAGTTTCATTTTTAAAAGATAAAACAAATTCTTATTACACAATAAATTTATCAAAAAACGAGCATTTTAAAAAATTTGACAAATTATTTGAATTTAATATACATTGCTACTACAAAATTTTTCAAAAGCATGTTAAACTCAAGGAAACTTAAACTAGAGGTAATTATGTGTAATAAAAATTTATGAACAAAAGCAGCTTAAATGGAATAAAATTTAGAGGTCTTAGTTTAAATAATAAAAATCAACTTAATATATTAAAGGTACATGCAAACAAGTCCTGCTGAAACTGACTTTGAAAAAGGCAAACATTACCTTCTGTATAATAGGCTACATTTTATACAATGTTTAGCAGTAAATAATGAACTATCTTGTTGTAAGTGGCAGTATTAATTTTTGGCAAAAGTTTAATATAGGGTACCTCAAAGTCCAATTTTTTCATGACTAAAGTTACGTTTAAGTTTGAATAAGTACAATTTAAAAAATCACAGCTCCTTAATGAAATTCATATTAAATAAGATAGCTATCCAGTTTTGTTAAAATTATCACACACGGATGTCCATATTTTAATAATATTTATGTCTTAGTGTTCCTGTAAAATATAAGTAAAAAATATTTCTTTATATGACACCTTAATATTGTTTCATATAACTGAAGTTTCTCATACCTTAATTTAAATTTTTTTCTCAAAATTTGAATATATTTTACTCCAAGCATTTGTACTTGACCACATAATTAGATACTTGAAGCCAGTACTTAAATATACATTCAGTTGTTCAGAAAATATAAACAGGAGTTGGGTACATGGAATTGACCCAAAATGATCACAATTTAGCTAAGTGTGTGTGCTAACAAACCACGATAAATTGTGAAGTGTTCTAAAAATATGTATATTCAAATTTATTTAGGAGCATAGAAGAGAAAAATTTCATTTCCTTAAGTACATAGTGGCGGACATGTTGGAGAGAAGGAATAACAGATGAAAAATTGATAGTGATTTTTGAAGGAGTTTGATTCAGAAACTCAATGGAGAATGATTGACATTCATTTCAATTATGAGGCAACAATGTAATGTGAACATGAATTTAGGTACTTTTTATGATACAGTAATATCTTGAAAAATTGAACTAATAACTCTAGTCTGATGACATGACTACATCTGAAAAATATTTTCTTCTGGGTGCCATTTTTGAAGAGAAAATATACAACCTGAACTTCATTCAGGGGCAATCAGTCATAATTATGAATGATTTGTAATCAAGGCAAGTGCAGTGAGTTCCTATTATTTTATATTTCCATCATTACTCTGGATGACAAGTAACTAATACAGAATTCTGCTCATCGTCATAGCACACACACACCCTTCTTCCTGTACGTTCCCCTAGTAAATATCATACCAGATTTTTTTTCTCCTTTAGGACTAGTAGATTGAAGCAAAATCTTAGCATTCTTAGTAGTTCTATCCACATGAATATTTCTTGAGATATAAAGAAAACCTTCTAAGTCCTGATGTTTTATTTTAATCATTTTCAAATTTGTCGTTTTTTAAATTTTATTTATTTATTTATTTTTAATTGCAGTAACATTGGATTATAATGCTGTACAGCTTTCGGATGTACATCATAATATATTTCAAATTCTGTGTAGATTACATCATGTTCACCACCCGAAACTAATTATAGTCCATCACCACACACGTGAGCCTAATCACCCCTTTTTCCCTCCCCTCCGCTTCCCCCATGGT
The DNA here is from genome assembly GCF_037783145.1 of Equus przewalskii. Taxonomy (NCBI): domain Eukaryota; kingdom Metazoa; phylum Chordata; class Mammalia; order Perissodactyla; family Equidae; genus Equus; species Equus przewalskii. The sequence goes on from NC_091846.1 coordinate 55,276,265, forward strand.
AATCACCAATCCATTCTCCATTGCTATGTGTTTGTTTGTTGTTGTTTTTATCTTCAACTTATGAGTGAGATCATATGGTATTTGACTTTCTCCCCCTGACTTATTTCTCTCGGCATAGTACCCTCAAGGACCATCCATGTTGTCACAAATGGGTGGATTTCATCATTTCTTATGGGTGAGTAGTATTCCATTGCGTATAAATGCCACATTTTCTTTATCCATTTGTCCCTTGGTGGGCATCTAGGTTGCTTCCAGGTCTTGGCTATTGTGTATAATGCTGCAATGAACATAGGGGTGCAAGTATCTTTATGCCTTTGTGCCTTCAAGTTCTTTGGATAAATACCCAGCAATGGCATAGCTGGATCATATGGTAGATCTATTCTTAATTTTCTGAGGATACTCCATAGTGCTTTCCATAGTGGCTGCACCAGTTTGCACTCCCAAAAGCAGTGTACAAGGCTTCCCATCTCTCCACATCCTCTCCAACACTTGTGTCTTTTGATTTACTGTCATTCAGATGCTTGAGAGGACAATAGTTGAAACAATTTTTCTTAAACATTCATTTATCACCACAGGATCTGACCCATAATAAGCACTCAATAAAAAAAAATTAAAATGTTTCATGTGTTTTCTCATTAAAATCTCATAAAATCCTACGACTACGGGTCTATTATCTAATATATACATTTTTGAATGAAGAATTTGAGGCTTATAAAGGGTAAGTAACTTCCCGATAGTTACCTACCAAGTGGTGGCATCAAGATTTTTAACTTTACGTTGGTCTAACACATATCCCGAATTCTTACCCAGCTGGCCCCACTGTATTCATTCGTGGTGCGTGATGGTCTATAGATTCTTTTTTTGTATGTTTGTTTGAATTGCGTTTCTACCTGTTTCTGCATGTCTGCAATTCTTCTGTGACAGGGCGTGAAACGTAGATTCTCAGACTGAATTCCGAGGGAATTAGAAGCCAGCCGTTTGATCATGTAATTTTCCTCATATATTAGTCAAGCAAAGAAAGTGTATCATAGAAGACAGTTACCAAAAATTAGGAAATGGACAAAGAAAAAGAGAAAACAAGAAAAGGAAATGACAAAGAGAAAATAAAGCAAAAAGGTGATGTTAGTACATTTGTCTCTTAGTTCCACAGTTAGATAGGTTCTCCGTCAGCAAGACAACACATTTTAGTCCAAGCAGCCCGTCAATTGTTACCTCCTAGAATGAGTCTGAAACAGATGCTATACCAGATTTAAGAGCTCAGCTATTTGGAACATATGCTCTTCAAATGCCTTCTTATAGGTAAATGTGTGATGTATTTCTTCAGAGAAAAATGCTGTTTATGAAAATCTTCTCTAGCCTTTAGTCAAAAATGCCCAGTATAGACTTGTTTACCTATTTACTCTTTTTAAAAAGTAACTCGATGTTTAATCTTCCTTAAGTCTCACCTTAAGTTTTCTTTCTAAATTTTTGTGTGGTTTGAATTATTTTTATATTGAAACTTCACTACAATTCTTATATTACTGCTGAGAATGTGCAAAAATATCAGTAAAAAGTCAAAATGAGTATCCTACAATATTAATTAGTTTCTACTCAAAATTACAGTTCCAAAAAAGGAATGTTAGTGCATATGCCTCTTAGAGTTGAAAAATATAATTCAAATATAATTTATATATGACATAATAACCAATGTTCAAATATATAATTCAATCTGTAGATTTTAATGCCAATAGTAGGCATAATCCATTTACTCTATTTATTTTATTTGCAGATCAGTTATTTATATTAAGATGACCAAGTAATTCAGTTAAAGAAGAAATTTGATTTTCAGTGAATTCATTGGTTGTGCAGTTAGTTTTGTTTTAGCTTATTGTGTGAAGAATTATAAAAATGTTCTGACATGTATGTACAACATTGTTATATCAGAGTCCAATATTTAAAATTGTTATGCTTAACCTTTTCTCTTTCTCCTCCCCATCCTCCGCCTCCTCCTTTCCTCCTCCTCCTCTCTCTTCCTCTTCTTATCTCTGCCATTTACATTTGCTTGCATTGCTGAGATATACCAGATTTGATATTAGAGTCAGAAAAGCAAGCTTATGGAAATTAGGATTTTACATTTTCTTCATGGAGAATGAAGTGAAATATATGTTTATATATCGGTATTTGAGAGTTGCTCATACAAAAGTTAGTTGTTACTTGCATAAGTTCGTAAACTGTGGCTGTATGAAAAACTATCAACTCTTGTAATAACAGTTTTAGATTTAATATGAATAAAATGTGTGTCATTTTTGTTTCAAATTTAAATTACATTAAATATAATTTATCTTTAAAAACGTTATGTAAACTTGTCATATGATTATACTTTAAAGCAGAAAAATAGGAAAATTACTTAAGTAGGTGGATGTTTCAAAAAGATATTTAAATTATGATCATCATATTTAGTCCTACAATAATAGGGGAGAATTAACTCAGAGAAAAAAATTATCCAAAGTTGTGGGTCGTGATATTTAAGATTGTTGAGTTTGACTCATGAGAACAGCTATTGCTTTAACATACAACAAAACTTGAAGACTTCTGGGTAAGAGAAGAGAAAGAGGGAAAGTCATGATAGTTTCCATAGTTTATTAAAAACAACAGACATTGTCTACTTCAGTAGAAGCTGAAAGTGTTTTAAAATTCAGTGATCACCAGACTTAGGCATTTCGTGGTGACTTATTTGTTCAGCGGAATTCTACCCAGGAGTTCTTTTTACTTCGCTGTTGATGTTTCATAACAAACAGTGTGTGAAAACGGTCCAGCATTCCTCCTAAGACTATGCATTCTACTTTATTGACTCCAAAGCTATTACACAAGACATTTTCCCAGTAATTGAAATTCCCATGATCAATACACTCTCTACTTTATGGATGCTCTTCTTTTCTATTTCCCTGTGTACACTTCCTTTACCTTATTTTTGTTCACATTCTCTGAGAGATCAAAATGGCCCTTGTTATCGACTCAGTCCAACATTATGTAGATGATAATGCCCTCTTGGGCCTAGAGAACAGTAAAGCTTTTGTTGTATTTGCTAGTTCAGGGTATTCTTCAATCTTGCTCTTTTTTTGGAATTCACATTAATTTGACATAGATAACATGAAAGACCTTCAGTTTATATACTAGATTATTTGGTCCTTGATAGTTTTCTGCACTTTTAAATATTTCCCATATTTTAATGATTATGCCAATTCACTTACTTGACAAATGCTTATGTTTCAATAGTCTTTTGAATTTTGAATATAATTAGTTTCACTTGTGACTTGAGTCAAATGGAATGTTCCATAGTAAAGTTGGAGAAGTGATCATGCGGTTCAATTAATATTCTATTACTAGATTTGTTATGCTACAAATCTTTCTTTATATTTGACCAAGAATTTATAATACTATGTAACTTTGGCATCCAATAAGAAAGCATTAAAAGTATTGACTATTTTACTTAACATTTTAAAAATTATAAACCCTGAAGATTTAGCATTAATTGCCTTGCTTTAAAAACTTATATTTTCTCTTATCGCCAATTTAAGCTAGTCTGTAGATTATTTTTTCTGCTGAAATTCACTTTTTTCAGACTAATAATTTTATCAAAAATGTTTTAGTTTAAATTTTGGTTTAAAATTAAAAACCGAAATTTGAGAGTAAAAGGTTTTCATTATTAACCATAAAATAAGATTGCAGTGTATTTACCAGGAAAAGCTAAAGAAATCACCCAAGCTGTAATCAAACTTTTATAAAAACTGAATTACATTCATTTTAGACATAAATGATATTTCTTGAATACAGAGAAAGCAGACATTAACCAATATTTCTTGTCTTTGAGATATAAAATTATTGCCTTACTCTATGTTCCATTTTCCATTTCTTTAACTATTGCTGTTACTCTTTTCTGAATCATTTTTGATTTATCCAGTTTTCTCTTAAAATATACAACTGACCTTTTATATACTATTAAATAAAAGACTAGCATTTTGGTGAGTTTGGTTTGTAGCAGCAGTTTGCAACATAAATTGATGAGGCGAAGAACAGCTTTATTACGAACAGCTCCCAAGACTTTGCTTACTGAGCAGACAGGCAGCGTGTTTGTCTAGATGCTGTTGTAATTAAGTGGGGCCCCAGAGACTGAAGAAACTTAGTTTTATTCGACAAATCAAGCACCAAACAGATGAACCATGGTAAAAAAGAGAGAGACATTTCTGGGTTTGTAAATGTGAGTTATTACTTTCTTTGAATAGTGAATAAATTCCTGTTATTAATAGATTCGATAAACTATAAACATGTTTCTAACATTTAGTCTGGGTCTACTTCTGGCTTCTCCCTGAAACTTAAAGCCTGAGCTAAAGTCTTGAATACAAATTGTTTATTTTGGAAAATTCAGGGACCAGGACTAGGACTGGAGGACTAAGCAATATTAGACAGAAAGAATACAAGAATGTGTTATCAAGATGGCCCATCCATGTGGACAGCTGGGTTTCATTCTATCCTGGGTCTTTTAAGAAGCCATGTAAAATGAAATTCAGGACAGTCCACCTAAAGTCCAGAAGAGGGGAGCATTTTTGAGAGGACCCTTTATGCACTGACTCCCTCTTTCATTGGTCAAGAGTTACCTAATCACCTAATTGGGTCTTAAACTTCTGCAATATTTTGTGCAAGCTCAAATCCCCAGTGTTTCCTGTAGGTGTTCAACCCTAAGGTGTCAGAGAAGCTCTGGGACAGGTAACTGTTCCTTCTGAGGTGAGGTGCTTTAGTATTTCAGTTGCTAGAAGCTGATGCCCAGAGTAATGGTTGAGGGAAATGGCTAAGAAGGTATGAAAGATATTTCTTTTGGTCTAAAGGTTTCAGGGAAATCTGGAAGTTCAAGGTTCTTGGGTGCATCCACTCAAATGTTCCTCCCCTTGTCCGAGAGTCCCACTGCTTTTCTACTCACAGTCCTGATTTGGGCACAGAAAGAATGTCAGCACTGTGCATTCAGCATCTTTGTAGTCATGATCTCATAATTAAATCCTGGGGCTGATGTTCAGTAGTCTACTGGGCAGCTACAGAGGATGAGGGTCTTTTTACAGGCTGTCATAGGGGTATTGTGATTTTCACAGAATTCTTTTAATTGACAGTTAGCTAGCCTGGACTTATTTTATGTTATGATCTTTAGAGTCTTTAACAGAAGACAATCAACTGATAATCCTTATAATTACCAGGTACCCCACATATTGCTGTTTAGATGCCACTGCTGCCATATAAATGAATGTTTCATTTCCCACCTGAATCTCTTCCCAAGCCACAGCCAATGAAGTCTTAGTAACAGTAATGCTGATGCATATGCTTCACTTTCTTCCTGCAACTTGTCCCAGTCTGCCACCAGGGAGTATGGTTGTAATTGTGATGTTCCTATGTATCAGAAGTTACCACTGCCATACTTAGCATCGGCAGTAGATGGTACCTTTATCTGACTCATGAGTGATCTTGTTCCAGGATTCCATCCTGCGGGTCTACTTTCCAGAGCTGGCTGTTTTACCCAGGGGGCTCCTAGAAAGCAGAGAGCAACAAAAGGTTTGTATGTAAATAGGTTATTTTCAGGAATAATGTCAGAGATGAAGTGTAGATGACTGGAAGAAAATAAAACAGATAATGCTCAAATGAGTTGAAAACTTATGTCCGCACAAAAACATGCACGTGGATATTTATAGAAGCTTTATTAATATTGACAAAACTTGGAAGCAACCAAGATGTTCTTCAGTAAATGAGTGGATAAATAAATTGTGGTACATTCATACAGGGGAATGTTATTCAGCACTAAAAGAAAATAAGCTCTCAAGCCATGAAAAGACGTGGAGGCAACTTAAATAGATATTACTAACTGAAAGAAGTTTATATTTAAAGGTTACATACTGTATGACTCCAGCTATGTGATATTCTGGAAAACATAAAACTATGGAGGCAGTAAAAAGATCAGTGGCTGCTAGAGGTTAGTGGAGACGGAACACAGAGGTGAAGCACAGAGGATTTTTAGGGCAGTGAAAGTATTCTATATATTCTCTAAAGGTAAATAGGACACCAAGACTGAACTAGAATGAAAACTGTGAACTTTGGGTAATGATGACATGCCACTGTAGGTTCATCAGTTGTAACATATATACTACTGTGGTGGGAGATGTTGACAGTAGGGGAGGCTGCACATGTGTGGATTCGGGGGGTATATGAGAACTCTGTACTTCCCACTCAATTTTGCTGTGAACCTAAAATTCTATAAAAGATAAGGTATATATAAAAAAGATAAGAATGAAAATTTAATACAAGGGTACATGATTGCATTGGTCAGCGCCATGGGTAGCTGGGGCTTAATTCCATATTCAAGTGTTAGCAAAGATCCAGGGCTGAAAGTGAGAACTATATGGTACAACGTGGTGGAAGGTCAGGTTACCCCTGAGAAAAGCTGGTTGTCATTGCAATGCCGAAATGGAAAGATGTGAAGCCGAAATAAGAAGTTTCCAATATTTCTCCCCTTGTCTTCCTTTCTTCAAATAGGATGAAATTAACCTAAATAACATAAATTTTTAATCTTGTTTTTTGTAATTTTAGAATATTTATTCAAGAGGGCAGTTTGCTCAATTCAGTGAATGGCCAAACTCCCTACCCTTTGACCTTTTCCATATTTTGTAACTTTCTTAAGCTATTTTATGACCTCTAACCTATTTAAACGGGACATTTGAAGGATATGCTTGTTAAGTCATGCAGTTCTTTTAAGCATTTAAGTATATTATTAGTGGAATATAAATGAATTACAAATTATTCCCTCTGGTGCACAGGATAAACCAAATTCCTTGGGAAGATCTAATAACTTTAACCGGTAGTTAAAACAAATGTTTCCTACAGGACGATAATCTTTTAAGCAGATAAAAATCTTTATTCGTCATGAAGAACCTATTTGTGTGGAATCATTATCCCTCTTTATACACACGGTACAGAGATCTGTGACTGGCGTAGAGAAGATTTAGCTTCTCTGTGATACCCATCAGCTCATCCAAGCCACTCAAGATGCAGTTACTCCAATAGTGATTCATTCAGCAGCTCAAAGTCATTGTCAAGAATCCCGACGCACTTATTATTTCCTTCTTTTTACTCAATAATTTTCCTTCAAACTATAGGAGGCCTGTTTTAGTTTCAGCTATTTTATTTTTTCTCTTAAAATATTAAGCAGAAAACTAAATCTGATGACTTTGTTTTTTGTTTCTCAACAAAATTAGGAAAAAAAAAAAAAAACTTTTTCTATGTAGCCCGTTGGCAGATCTCCAGTTCATTGGCGGGAACTGGGTCTCATGCTTAAATGTAAATTAAACACAGGAAAGGATATGTCTTCACATACATTTAACAATCTAAGGAATATGACATTGGCTTTTAAACTGAGCGTTAGGTAAAAGCTGGAAGGCCTTTGAGGAGACCGTTAATTGAAGCTGGTAGCGCCTTGATCAGAGCAAGTGCAGAAGCTTCAAGGGCCTTGAGAACACTGGCAACAAGGCATTAAAGAAGAGAGAGGAAATTGTTATTGGAATCTGATAGATATGAGACCCTTGTTATAGTTCCAGAAAATGCAGCTAAGCTGTCACCTGTGCTAACATGGAAAATAGGAAATAAGGCTAACAAATTGATGATCTTGCTATGGACACTTCTAGGCAGAATGTTGAGGCTACCACCTAGAGGAATTTTACAACAAAATGAGTAAGGACAGAGAATACTAAAGAAGGAGTTCTTCTCCATTGGAGTGAATTTGGAGGAAAGATAAAGGGTTCACAATAATCTTTTCAGCCAGCAAAGTGTTCTGAAAGTAAAGAAGAGCTTTGGTGAAAAAGTCAAAACTGGAGTAGGGCTGTAAAATCCTTTGTTAACACTTCAGAAAGATTTAAACCAACAATTCACATTTTCAACTACACCAAAGTCCTTCGGTGGATCTTAAGGCATGACTTCAAGATCCTTTCTCTTAAACAATGGGGACTACAGGAAACTTTAAAACATTGTCCTAATCAGCATCACCCAGAACCTAAATTAGGGAAGAATTAGTCTCAGAGAGATTTTTGGTTGCTGCTTTTGTCTAATTGCTTATACTCTAATACAATGCATTAAAAAACACACCACTTTTAAAGTTTGTTCCTGGTGGAAGTTACCTAGAGCTAGAACCACAAAGTGAAATGTACAAAATAAAAAGGCCTTTGGATTCCTTTTGGGGAGGAAGCATAGTGAGAAATCTACTCAGTTGCAAACTCAGTTTTCTTATGAAAAAGAAAAGATCGCTTATAAGATAGAATCAAAAGTACAGATGACAGAGTCAATATTCAAAGATAAAAAAAAATTACCAAAGAGTAGGACTGAGCCCTAATCAAGAAAGTGACTCTGTGTGACCTGCTGGATTTCAGAGGTGCTGTGGACATTGACTGCTCTGTGATTTCATTTTCTACGTTTTGAAGTTAGAGTGTCTCTATTGTTTATCCCATTCCTATGACATAATTTAATATTCTTAAGTGAGGAGAGGAGTGGGCAGATAACTTGTCTGTTTCACTTCCTGGGCTTCTGAAAAAAAAAGAACCGATATAGAAAAAGTTGTACCAGAGGAGCTCATGCTCATCTTGACCTGATTAGAAGATGATTTCTGCACTTCAAGCTAATTCCATAATAGGGTGAAATTTTGAGGGACTTGGGGGAAGGAATGAGTGTGTATTTCATGTGAGCGAGATGTGAATTGTTGTGGGTAGAAGGTAAATGTTGAAAAATCATATTTTCAAAAGATGAGTGCAATAATATACCCAGACCCACATGGTCTTCTATAATGTGACTGCCCCATCACTGGGGCATCAACCCATCAGGGTGCCCCAACCACTGCTCCATCAATAGGGAAATCTAATTCCTTTCCACTTGTATCTGGGTTGGCCTCTCATTCACTTGTAACCAACAGATTGTGACACAAGTGAAGGTAAGTATTTTTGAGGTTATGTCATAAAAGGCCATGTAACTTCTGCTTGGTTCACTAGGCCACTTGCCTTGGAATCCTGAGCTGGCAAAAGAAAAGGTTCTACTTCCCTGAAGCCACCATACTTTGAGAAAACCCACATCAGCCCACACAAACAGACCATTTTCAGAGGTCCTGAGGAGGTGCAAAGAGAAATGACCAACCAGCTCTCCTAACTGCCCACTTCTAATCTCAATAATCTTTTATGCAGTATTACTCATATGAATTCTACTACTTTAATCAAACTCTGACTAATACAAACCATAATCCAGCTTCTCTTGGAACCTCAAAAAATTCAGATATATAAATTTAAAATTTTCTTCACAGATTAAAGCAATTTCCTATTGATTTATTAGGAGTATTTATTGTGCATGCACTAGGTGCCTACTTTTATCTGTGCTGGAGACAAATTCTCTGCCTTCATGGGGTTTACAATCTGTTTCAGGATGCTGGCAATAAATAAATATAAAATATAAGCCTGGGCAGTGATAAGAGCAATGAAGAAGGCAAAGAAAGTTAAGTAGATTACAAGAATAGAAAGGTAAGGGGCAATATTTTAGATAGAGTGACATAGAAGTCTTCTCTGCAGTATCGTTTGAAGAAAGAAAAGGATAGAATTATTTAATACCTAGGAAGGAGGTTTCCAGAGGAAATGAAAAATTTAAAACTCTGAGTTGTGAGCGTGCTTAGAATGTGCAAGGATTAGCAAGAAGACAAGTGTAATGTGAACATTTTAAACTGAGAATAAAGATCAGAGATGTAATACCAGGCCATATAGATCATGGTAGGTCATGTAGACATTTACATTTTCTTTAAAATCTACGAGAGTCCATTGAGATGTTTTGTTCAGGGCGTTGACACGAACTGTTTCAAGCAGGAATTGTTGAAAAGGAATGGGAGCAAGGGGCAAAAGAGCAAATAGATTATGCAGGACTATTCCAGGTAAGTTTTGAGGGTGGCCTGGCTAGAAAAGTAGTCACAGAAGTAGTGAGAAATGTTCAGAGTCTGCAATTATTGTTTCCTAAATTCTTGGATATGGAGAGTAAGCCAAAAATCAGTAGTTGAGGTTAACTCCAAGGTTTTCAGTCTCATAAGTGGCAGAGAAGCAGAAGTTTAAGGGGGGAGGAATCACTGAAGGATGAGAGCTGAGAAGAGAATATTTAGAATGGAAATGTGTTAGGTGAGAGGAATCAAGAGTTCAGTTTTGAATACGTTATACTTGAGATGTCTACTGCGACTCCATGTAAAAATATCAAACAGTTGGATATTTAGGCTTGAACTTCTGGCATTTCCTGGAAAAGGTTGGGTTGAAAATTGAGAAAAATGGATTATTCAACTTATAAGTGGAATTTAAATCCAATGTTGTGGTATGGTTTACCTAATTAATGAAAGCAGACACAGCAAAAGTAAGAGAAGAGTTTCTGGGACTGAGCTCTGTAGTAGTCAATGACTTGAAAGGGGAAAAGGAAACTTATTCATCAAAGAAGCCTGAAAGGAACAGCAAGATAGATAAAAAAATAATAATAAGTTTCAAGAAATTGTGATCCCCCAGAGTCTAGATAAATAGTGTTTCAAGTAGTAAATTGAGATCAATTGCATCAAATATTGCTTGGAAATCAACAAAGGTAAAGGTTAAGACCATTTGCCATGACAAAATAAATTATATCAGTAAACTCAATGACAGTGTTTTCAGTAGAGGTGTGGGTACATAGACTTTTCGAAGTGAATTCAAGAAATAATAATAAGTGCAGTGGGTTTAGTAGTATAGGATGACATTTCTGACTGCTTTCCTCTACAGTAATCAAAGAAATAGTATATTATTTTAATAAAGAAGAGTTTTAGCAGCAGCTTTTTAATTTGATAAAAATGCTCCAGTAGAAATGAACATAAATGCTACAATAGAGGAAAGGAATACTTTCAAGAACAATGTCTTTGAGTAGAAATCCATTGTATCCAAGAGGGAAGAGAGAGTGTGGGGTTGTAGGTGAAGATAGTTTTAGAGAGAAATTGAAATGCTCTTCTGATTGATTCTAATTTTTTTTGATGGGCTACATGGTAATCATGAGGGAATGGAGGTAGAGAAAGAATCGAGGAGGAAGAGAGGATTTCAAAGACATATCTTGTAACTGGGATAATTAATTCACAAGAGAAATGTAGTAGAAGGTCAAGTAGCAGACATGCTGCCCATTTAACACTGGTGGTTAAGAATTTAGAGTGAATCCAGTCAGCATGGCTGTATGAATTCCTTCAGCTGTAAGAAACTTCTCTGATGCATCAATGAAGTAGGCGGAGTTGAATGTAAATAAGGTTTGGATTTTGAGGGGTAGTTTGAGGAGAAAGTAAAGCAAGGGAGTTGATGATATATATAATGGATTAATTCTATCAATGGATCATGGACTCAGTTGTCTTAGGAAATAATGAGAATGGCAGGGTTGCAAGTTACAGACATTAAAAAGTGTCAGCGTCAGAGAATTGGAGATATTGGTGGGGTTAAAGAATTTTACTAATAAGGATACTTAAAGAAATGAATTCTATGGAATAGAACACTTGATATTGGGATTTGGTATTGATACAATTATTGCTTAGGAAAAGATGTGAGCTATAACCATACTAGTGGATCGCCAGGTCAAAGTGTAGGACAAGACTTTCAAGGGTAAATAATTTGAGACATCTATCTGAAACCAAAGGCATCCTAATTTACACATATTGAATTTGTCAAGTTTCTATTTGTCAACTGATCCAACATTAATCAACAGTAGAAGAGAGAAACATTAGTAGAGCATCTGTACTTTATTACATGCTAAAGCGAATGCTGGGGATAAAAAGAAGTATAACACCCCTTTTTGTAAAGGAAATTTTATTCTTTTGGAGAAGAGGTAAAAATAAAGATGCAGAATAATAGTGAAGGAAGAGGAAGAAGAGGAGATTGGTGATTTGGCATTTTTATTAGCTGCTTGCAATGACCATCTTTTCTCATTGCCTAATAAATTTTATTTTGGTCTCTATTTGTAAGTTAACTCTTCCAGTAAGTTACACACAATTCCGGAGTATCTATTCTTCAGATAGCGTTACTGATAAAAAGTGAGAAAAACTTGTTTGAAATAGTAGCCATTAACAAAAATCTGATTATTTAATGTGCATTGTTAATACGCTTTTGTAGACATTTCAATAGAATGTGCTAAAAAATTGATATCGAACCTGAAGTGAGTTCGCTCATCTGTCAAGCAGCAAGCCAATCTCTGACACCAGGTGTAGTGGAAGAAAGTAAGAATTTTATTATTGCACAGCACTGAACAAGGAGACAGGGCAGCTAATGCTCAAATCCCAAACTCCCCGAAAAGCTAAAAGGAAGGGTTTTATTTGAGGTTTTAGGTAGGGGAGGGGGAGCATATGGCCTTTCTGGTCGAAGCTTTCCCACCAGCCTGTGTTTGGCCTTGAGACTACTTGTAGAGAGGAGGGAGCCCGTGACCTTGCTGGTCAGCAGCTTTCCCACCAGCCTGTAGTTCCTTGGCAGGGAGGAGGAGGAGATAACAAATCGAGGCGATTGTCCTTGGTCATTTGTCTTCATGGAGGATAGTGGATTCTGGAGCCAGGAAGCTAGGGGGCAAGCAGGGAATGAGTGCTTTGGTTTTAACTCCATATATGCTGGGTTTAATCTAGGGAAACTGAAGTCAGGGTGGTATCAAAATGTCATAGTTAACATACATTTTGTTATTTTTATATAGTTTAATCCACTAATCTCTGATTTTTTTATTTCATTGTTGTGCTGAAAACTTTCATTGTAGATAATGGAAGAGCATTAATGTTTACAAAACTTTTGCTTATAGGCACATGCTTTTGTCTTATTAACAAGGACTTCTATTGCACCTTTCAGATGACTGACTTTTATTTTTTTCTTCTTTTTGCTTTTCTTTGTGAGGAAGTTTGGCCCTGAGCTAACATCTGTTGCTAATCTTCCCCTTTTTGCTTGAAGAAGATAGTCGCTGAGCTGACATCTGTGCCCATCTTCTCCAATTTTATGTGGGATGCTGCCACAGTGTGGCTTGACTAGCAGTGCTAGGTATGTGCCCAGGATACCAACCTACAAATACCAGGCGCTGAAACAGAGTGTGCAAACCCAACCACTATGCCACCTGAAGATTGACTTTTAAATGCTCTGTTCAAACAAGGTAATAGTATGCAATGTGTGAATATATAATATAGATTAACACATATATTAATTCAAAATCACAGGGTATATTTTGAACAAATGTGACAACATTTAAAATGTAATCAAAGAAAAATGATACTATACTTTTCCATAATACGGTTTTTATTTTCAGCACCAATGAATATAAAATGACTGTCCCAATATGGAAAATGATTAGAACAATATAAACATTAGAAGATTTTATTTGGCAAATAATTATATGACAAGGACATGTTAAAATTAATTAAAGAAAAATCATTATTCAGATACTACTATAAAAAAGAAAATTCCCTCATTATTTATTCTTTCTTCTTCTTCTTCTTCTTCTCCACCTGAGTTAAAATGCTGAGATTCAGGCCTTTCTTTTGCTTTGCAGATGATACATTTCCAAAAACGTATGACCATATTATGTTATTTCCCAAACCCATGTTTCCACATCTATTTATATAGTCAAGAGAGATTTATTGAACAGTTTCTAGGTATATGACAAAAATTTGAAATAGCCTCAAATTTAAAAGGGACTGCACTTTTGTAGTTCACCATATTTTATAGAAATTATATGTATATAAACACTGTAACACTGTGCACTGAGTTCCCCTCAAAAATCCACGGCAACACAAATGAGGCCATGATCCTCTTTGCTTCTGGTGTGGTGAGTACTGGTTTCAGGAAGGACTTCACATGCTCATTTGGCAGACAATGAGTGGACATAGCATAAGAACCAGAGGATAAGGCTGTTAAAAGCACATAAAGACATTGATCAAATGCGGACAAAGAAGTGAAAAATACCAAGTTAGGGACAGAGATGGAGTTGGGAGTATAAGAATACACCAGAAAATTTGAAAGTATTCAATACTGATAGCAACTTTAATTGATGCACAGGCATAAAAACATTGTATGCAAAGTGGAAATATCGGCAGAAGCAGGTGAAACTGGCAAATTTGAAAGATGAAAGGTGGCAAATAAAACTGCCAAGAGAAAGAGGATGAAGAGATCCTTGCTGAAGGCAACAACGGAGAGGATAGCGATGCAAGAAGAATCATGAACATTGCCTAAACCAAGACTGACTTCCTGCTTTGGGCTAGATCTTGTTATGGTATTACAGTAAACAGTGAAATAGGTATTTCACAACACCTACAACCACTCCCTATTAAAATATTTTCCTTCTGTTCCTTTATTCTCTATCTTGAACATTAATAGATGATAATCAAGTACTATTTTTGTTGGGTTCAACTCCATTCTTTTCTCAACAGTTCAAGGAGTTCTTCACATACACAATCATATTTCATATGTGTGAGAGTGGGAGTGTATGAGATACTTCCCAGGTATCAAATTTTATCCTCATGCTCTGACCCCATTCTTTGCCTGGTTAGTGACAAAAATAAAAAGTATGGCCAGGGGCTGGCCCCATGGCCGGGTGGTGAAGTTGGCACACTCTGCTTCCCTGGCCCAGGATTCGGATCCTTGGCGCAGACGTGGCACGCACGGCTCGTCAGGCCATGCTGAGTTGGCATCCCACATAGCACAACCGGAGGTACTCAAACTAGAATATACAACTATGGACCCAGGGGGCTTTAGGGAGAAGAAGAAAAAAAAGGAAAAAGATTGGCAACAGATGTTAGTGCAGGTGCCAATCTTTAAAAAAAAAGAAGATATGGCCAATAGTACTTGTATAATCTCATCTGAGCAGGATCAACAGGAAGACACTTCTCTATTAAAGTCTAAAGCAGTATCCAATAAATAAGAAAGATTTTGTCTCCATTTGTTTCAATGTGTGCAATTACTCAAGGAGAAATAAACAAAGACCTCATCATTAGTTAATAATATGTACTATTTTTGTTATCTCTTTCTCCAGAAAGTAAATAAAGAATTAATGTATGATGTGTGTAAGAGGATTTTTTTCATTCCGTAGATATAATTTGACCAAATTTATTCCAGAAAAAAAATGGCCCCGTACTTGAAGTACATGCAATGCTTTCCAAATAGAATTTTCTGGAGGGATAGAAATCATCTCTACCAACACTGTCTAAGAAAGTAGCTGTTAGACACATGTGACTGTTGAGAACTTCAAATGAGACTAGTAAAACTGAGAAACTCAATTATTGTATTCTTTTGTAGTTAATTTTAACTTTACATGGCCACATGTGACTATTAGCTAGTTTATTAGACAGCACAGACTGACCTGCTGATATGGAGGATGAGGGAAAGAGCACAGTCCGGCATGACTATTAATTTTCCAGTCACAGCCTGCTTGTTTTTCATTTCTTTCGGACAGTACAGATCATACTCTTCTTGGAGCCTGGGCGTTTGTGCTTCTTTCTACACCTATGTCCCCATGGATTCCCCTTCAGTGACTTCCTTTCATCTTTCACATGTAAGCTAAAGCGCCACCTCCCGAGAAAGGCTCTTCTTAATATCTCAGTCACTAACTTAATGTAATGTCCATTACAACCACTAATTACTCTGTGCCTCTATTCTATTCCAACCTGCAAACACCAGGCGCTGAAACAGAGTATGCAAACCCAACCACTATGCCACCTGAAGATTGACTTTTAAATGCTGTGTTCAAACAAGGTAATAGTATGCAATGTGTGAATATATAATATAGATTAACACATATATTAATTCAAAATCACAGGGTATATACTCTGTGAATGCAGTTTATTTCTTCAATATAACTTATTATATACGCTAATAAGTTATGTACCAGTTTACTTGATTCAGAGGTTTCTCAACAAATAGAACATATGATTCAGGAGGGCACAGAGCATGGCTATCTAAACATCATTGTCTCTAGTACTTACCGTAATGGCTGTTATTTTGGTAGATACTCATGCATATTTGTTGAATAAATGTGTATTACTTTCCAATTTATCTTGTCAAACTGTATTTTCTCTTCCTTTAAGTATATTATTTTAAATGTTATCTTAATAAAATATCTTATAACTTAGTTTTCAGCCAGAACTGTCAATTACAAAATAAAATAAAAACCACCTCAAAGGGATCTCTCATGTGCTACATTCTATTTACAATGGCTTTCTCCTCTATGGCAGCCAAATTCTTCCTCCCGTTCTCTCTTAAGCCCATTCCTATTTGGCTTTGCCTCTCCCTATTCTACTAAATTGTTTTGTCAACATTGTACTCAAACTCCAAGCCAAGGTGGATTTACTGTGAACCTTGTTATGCATAAGGTCCAGGGCCCCTCAGTCTCATGGGCCACTTCTCTCTCTCTAATTGGGAGGGTTCATAGTTTAAACATGCTTAAATAAAATTTGGAAAAGTCAAATATTTTACCTCAAATAGTTAGGACCAGTGCCTCCTGTTCTGTATGCATCTGGTTATTTCTGGCCAATGTGGTGTAGGAATACTTCCCAGGAATATTTTCTCATTTCACTACGCAAATTCACGTGGAATTGTGACATAAAGGTGCAAGTGAATATAATCTATATACCTGGTGTCTGGAAGTATGTAGGCAGCATAGAAGATGCAAGTCTTGAAACAGACAATGCCAGATGCTAGACCCTGGAAAATTTATCATCAGATGTGTAGAATTGCAAGCAATGCTTTCTTTAGTTCTTATCAGTACCTCGTCAAAATGAGTGTTCTCACCTGTCAGGAATATACTTGATAATGTGGTACGAATGAGTATATATAAATTCTACTTTCTTTTTCCTGTGTGAATTGTGAAAAATAATTATCAGAAATCATTTGTTTATAGGGCCATAATATAAACAATAAATACATCTGTATGTGAGGTAAAATTTTAATGCATCCCCACATATTGGCTTGAATCTGAGCATATCTGACACATTATATCCTGAAGAGTATGATGGTTCTACTCTTGCAGTAAAACTGCTTGAAGAAATAAGTATTCCAGGGATAAAACTTCAAATGTTTATCAGTAACTCAATGCACATATGTAAGAGTAATTTGATTGAAAGTTAGGTTACTCAATAGAGATAGTGACAATTTATTTGAATTGTTATTTCCTCCCTTAATTTCAAATTAGTATTAAGAATTATTGGTTCTGTACAAATTCGCATATGAATAATCAAAAGAAAATAATATAAAATGAAAGAAAAAAGACTGGCAGAAACGTCAATGCCAAAACTCTCATTATATTTCCACAGAAACCTATGAATTTTATTGTCAAAATTCATGAAAGAAACTTTTCTAAATGACGATAAAAATAAAGACCTACCAATAAGAGTATATAAAACTGATGTCTTTACTCTGTCTTCAGAAATGATAGTAAGGAAATGAACAAAGAGTGTGAAGCCAAAAATGTACAGAAAAAAATATAGATTTATATCAGGTAGTTACTGAAGAAGAATAGTGTATTATTTTTCTCTGGATTTTGTAATATTTGTCATATGTGACACCTTTCCAAAAAAGTCTGTAATTTGGCGTAAATTCTTGTGTCACTCTAAAGAAAAATACACAGTGTTGTACCTAATTTTAAATGCAAAGATTTATGTTATTAAATAATATGAACTTCAAAGTCCCAACCCTGGAAGCTGTTCTGACTCCATGCAGCTACGGCCGATGATCAACTCTCGGTTCTCACAGCAGCATTCGCTCCGTTGATTACTCCTTTCTCCTGGATATTCTTTCTTCATTTGGCTTCAGGGCACAACACTCTTATGGTTTTCTTCCTCTCGTATTCCTAATACTTTTGCTTATTTTTATACCCATTCTCTTTGAGATATTATCCAGTCTCAGGACTTGTCAGTGCCATCAAAACTCAACACAGTTGGTCTTTTACAACACCCAAAGTTTTCACTACCAGCCAGACCTCTCCAAGAGCTCCAGACTTCTATACTCAACTTCCTACTCTACGTTTCTATGTGAGTATCTTGTAGGTGTCGCAAACATAATTTGCCCCAAACTGAATTCCTGACCTTTTCTCCCTTCTCTCCTTCTACAGACATCCAGTCTCAATTAATGGCAACTCCTTGCCGGCTATATCTTGCCTTGCATCTTTGCATTACCCATGATTTTTTTTTCCCAGTATCTCAAATACATCAGGCATTCTTCCTCAGAACCCTGGTATTCTCACTCTCTGTGCTTGAAATACTCTTCCCTGAATATAGAGATTACTCAGTACTTTGCAAAACTTAGGTCTTTATTCAAATGCCACCTTCTCAATGAAGCCTTCCCTGACTGTTTAAAATTGAACATCTTATCCTAACAGTACTTAATCCTTTTATATGATTTATTTTCTCCATCTATTACATTATATTTATTTTATTATATCTATGTCCTCTTCTTAGAATGAAGGTAGGGATGTTTTTTCTGTGATTCTTTTGTTGACTACTGACTTAGCAATGTGTAGAGTCATGCCTTGCACATAGAACTATTGAATATGTAATTTTTGAGTGGGTACCAGATAAAATTAAAATATTGTTCACCTATTTATTCCCCCAAAGTTTTTTTTTTTTTATTATGGACCTTTATGCTAAAGATGTGTCTTAATTTTCAAAATGTAGAAAGCCATTTAAAACCTCTATAATGAATGAATTTTTGTAAATAACAGATATTCCATTTACCTATATGATGAAATGTTGATAAATTTTCTAAGATTATGCCCATATAATTACTCATTATGAAATCTAAATAGCAAAAGTAGAAAAATTAAGCATTAGTCATAGAACAGGATGCACCTGATCAATTTATCTAAGTATAACATATCTAAGCAAAATGTACATGTATTATGACCATAGCATCCACACAAAGATAATCATGAACCCTGGGTGTCTCAGGATAGAATAAGATGTTTCACTCTCGTTATCCCTGAAAGAATATCTGAAAATTTGCTCAAATAGAGCCAATGCAGGATTTGAGATCCAATTCAGGCTGATTTCAGTGGTTGACATCTAATATAGTTAATTGAAAATCCCAGAGAAAACTTACAATTGATTTCCCATTTGTGATACCATACTCTAATAAGATTAAGGTATACACTTATAAGTGTAACCATACCTGCTTTAATATAAGAAATAATATACTCGTTTCTCCAGGCAAGGTATTCCCAAAGGCAAGCATATTCACTTTACTTTAATCCACAACTTAATTTTTCCATTTGAAAGCTTTAGTAAAGTTTTATTTCAATATGTCTTTTCCTAATAGGCACCTTTAAAGTGACGATTTAACTAATATAAAAATATTTTTAATATTTTCTTATAAAACCCATTTTTTAAAAAATTCATCTAATTTTCACATTGCTTTTTAGTAATATCTTTGGAAATAAAATAATTAACTGAAGAGGCAAGGTCTTGTAGGGGACTAAAACCTAATCTTTAACATTTACTTTTTGAAATGGCATACATTAATTAATAATTATGCATTAATTAATTATAATATTTTAATGATTAACACAATAATATATTACAATATTAATTATTGAATAAAATAATTATATGAATATTATTATGATATGAATTTATTAATAATAATTACTCATTTTTTAAATGATATACATAATCTTGTCTGCTTATCCAGTTTTGGGATGAAGTTTATCTTATCCCCATAAAACTAGTTAATCAACTTTCACCCTTTTTCTGTTCAGAGCTAGTTGTGTAAATACACAAAATGCTAACTTTCAAAGTACTTTTACTCAAAATCTTGATAAAACACACTCATAATATTGCCTGGACCTGGAAATTTTTGAACCTTATTTCAATTTCTCTAATGTTTATGGGACTACTCAAGTTTTTCATTTTCTTCTTTATCAATTTAAGCATTTTATGTTTTTCAATAAATTAATGTATCTTGTCTAACTCCTCAAATTTACTTGAGTATTGATATTTATAATATACTTTTATCATGTTTTAATCTATGATTATTTCCCCTCTTTTATTCTGCATTTTTATTTTATTTTTTTATAAAGATTGGCACATGAGCTAACAGCTGTTGCCAATCTTCTTTTATTTCTTCTGCTTTTTCTCCACAAATCTCCCCAGTATGTAGTTGTATATTTTAGTTACGGGTCCTTCTAGTTGTGGTGCATTTTTATTTGAAATGCCTTTTTTTCTGATATTCTTGTCAGAAATTCTTTATATATCTAACATATTTCAAAGTACCACCTTTCAGTTTTATCAATCATCTTTTTGTTGCCATTTATTTCATTCGTATCTAATAATATCTTTATGATTCCATTTCTTCCTGCCTTTCTGTTTACTCTTTGCTTTTGTCAACTTTGGACTTGAATATTTTATTTCATTAACTCAAATTTTTTGTTTTACTTTCATAGAAATATACTTAAAATTATTGACGTCTTTTGTGGTATTATTTTACCTGTGTATATTAGCTATCTACTGATGTTAACAAATCATCCCACTAATGGCTTAAAGGAACAAAGATTATCTTAGAGTTCATATGGATCAGAAATCCACATAGCTGGCTCGAAGTCTCTCGTGAGGTTGAAGTCAAGCTGGTAGTGGTGGCCCCAGTCTCTTCCGAAGGCCTTGCTGGGGAGGATCTGCCTGAGTCCCCTAACTTAGTCATTGGCAGGATTCAGTTCTTTGAGCATGTTGAACAGGGAGCCTCAGCTCCTCGCTCCCTCAGCCTCTCCACAGGGCAGCTTACAACATGGCAGCTTGCTTATAGTAACCAAGGAAGCGAGGGCAAGTTACATGGAGGTCGTTGCCCTTTTTGACCTTAATCTTAGAAATAATATCACTTTTGCTGTATTTTATTTATAAGGAATGAGTCATTGGGTCCAGTTCACACTCAAGAGCAGGGCACTGCACAGCGTCATGAACACCAGGAGGTGGGAATCATTGGGAGCCTTTGTTGAAGTGTCTGCCCCACAATGTTTTATTGATTTTTAACATGTATTCTTCAACCGACATTCAACTCCATGTATCTTATAATTGGCCTAAGGATAATTTTCTTTATATCAAGGTTTATTTGTTTATGTTTTTTTATTTTAAATTCCAGATATATAGGATTTTTAAACAGCTATCATTTGTTTATTATTCCTAAGTTTCTTAATTTATAGTTCAAGAAAGACTGAACTCAAAATTGTTTATGGTTCTTGTTCTCCTTTTCTTTGTTCCTCTCTCATTAACATTTACCTCCTTATGGCCATTATATCAAATAAATATATTTTATATTATTTTAGTTGATAGATTTATGATATCTGATAAATCTCCTTCTTTTTCTTCTTCTTCTTCTTCTTCTTCTTCTTCTTTTGAGGAAGATTGGCCCTGAGCTAATATCTGTTGCCAATCTTCCTCTTTTTGTTTGAGGAAGATTGTCCTTGAGCTAACATATATGCCAATTTTCTTCTACTTTGTATATGGGACACCACCATAGCATGGTTTGTTGAGCAGAATGTAGGTCTGTGACCGGGATCTCAACCTATGCACCCTGGTCCACTGAAGCAGAGGACACAAACTTAACCACTATGCCACTGGGCAGGCCCCATAACTCCCTTTCTTTTAAAATGATAATAATAAATCTGAAGTAGTGCAATAAAGTCAAATAACTCTTTATAATCCCTAAGGATTGAACACATCAGAGAAATCCTTACAAAATGTTTCAGTAGTTTCAAGTTGCCATGTGTTATACAGAGTGATTTAAAGTCACTGGAGCACTTTATTTCTTTTAAATGTTTCAGTTTAGAATTGAATAAAAGAGCATTTGAAAATATATTCATTACTAAGAAAATATTACATAAATAATTTCAGATGCACTCCTGGAACCCAAATAAAAAGCAAGGAATAAACACTGAGATTTCAATGCATGAGTTCAGGATAAGTTTTGCTAATATCCGTTAGTTTTAAAATAAATGCATTCTCATTTAGAAAATTCCTCTAACGTTCTATATGATAAAGAGAATTTTCTAGTCATCTAGTAATGGAGAGAAAATACGTTTTTAATGATTTCTCCAGTTTTTCATGAAAATGTGTTTGTATTCCTCTATCATTAAGAATGAAAAGGAGTTGGACGTATTTAACATTGTAATTTCTAGTGAAGATCTATGACATTTTAACTTAAATGCAGGGAATACTTGTTTACAATCAAGCAATAATAAATATTATCTTCATTTGTGAGGTGGTTGGGATTGATTCAGTTTGGAACAAAGCCTCAATAAAAGACAGAGAAGTCAGATTTAGAAACTATTTGATTCAGCTAGTCAAAATTGGTGGGCCTAATTGAAAATTTGTACCCAAAAGCATCACCTTAGGATTCTTTTAATGCTCCCAGCAGATTCAATTATAATAAGGTTTCCAATGATCAATTTTGCATTTTTTCTAACTATTACTTTGTGCAACACAGTAAATAAATTTTTCTAACCCCCTACCCCCCAAAAATCTGTGGATTTTGAAGGCACAAACATGCTAGGTTTCTGGTTAATGATGGTAAATTGAGCATATGTTACCTTTTTCCCTTCCAAAACCCTACTAAAAGGAAAAGTAAAGAGAGTGGAAGAAAGGATATTACCACAGGATTGTGTTAAAATTGAACTCTATTTCATCATTAATGTTTCATTCCTTTTTGTTGCCGAGTGGTAATCCATGGTATGGATTGACCACATTTTTAAAAAATATTCATTTGTTGAAGAACATCTAAATATTTTCCACTTTGAGGCTATTATAAATAAAGCATCTATAAACATCCATGTACCCAGGATTTTTTGTGAACATAAATCTTCACTTCTCTGCAACTTGTTTTTTCTCTTTATTAAGGGACCTCTAAATAGGATTGTTTGCAGAGCAACAAATTTGATGTTGATGAAGTCCAGTTTATCTTTTTTTTTCGTTTTATGGATCATACTTTTAGTATCAACTTGAACTCTTTTCTTTCCTTCATTGGATCATGTTTGCATGTATAACAAAAATCTGTTGGGCATATTTGTGTGGATAACATCTGATTTCTATGCTGTTCCTTTGATCTATATGTCTATCCCTCTGCCAATATTACACAGTCTTGATTCTTGTAACTTCATTATAAGTCCTGAAATTCAGTAGACTTATTCTTCCAACTTTATTCTCTTTTAAAATTGTTTTAACTATTCTAATTCATTTGTATTTCCATATAAATTGGAGACTAATATTTGCTACATATACAAAAAAATTCATGGAATTTTGATAGAAATTGTGTTAACCCTGTGTATCAACTCAGGGAGAATTTATACTTTTACTATGCTGAGTATTCCAATCCATAAACATAGTCTGTCCCTGTCGTTACTAAGTTTTTTTTTTACCTCTTTGTCAGCATTGTACAGTTTTCAGCGTGTCTTAGACATATTTTATTAAATTTACACATAAATATTTTATTTTTCTTGAGTGATTGTAAATTATATTTCTAATGTAGCTGTCTGCATATTCATTGATGGTATATAGAAATCTAATTGAATTTTTAAATGTGTATCTTGTACCCTGTGACCTTGCTCAACTCAGTTATTAATTCTAGGAGGTTTTTTTTTTCTTTTTCCCTAGATTCCTTGGGATTTTCTATATAGACAATCATGTTATCTGTGAATAAACAGTTTTATTTCTTCTTTCCTGATCTTTATGCCTTCTATTTCCATTTCTTGCTTTATTGCACTTACTAGGATTTTCACATTACTCTGCTTGCTTTAGGTTTATTTCACTGTTCTTTGTCTAAATTCCTTAGATGGGCACTTAGATTATTAATTTGATACTTTCCTTTGTTATAGTATGTATACTTAGTTCTATAAATTTCCCTTTAAACTCTTCCTTAGCTGTGTCACACAGATTTTGATATGTTGTATTATCATTTTCATTCAGATCAATCTTTTTTTTTAATTTCCCTTGTGACTTCTTCTTTGACCAGTAGATTATTTGGAAATGTGTTGGGTAGCTTCAAAGTGTTTGGAGATTCTCCTGTTATTTTTATGTTATGGATTTCTAGTTTATTTCCCCTGAATTCAGAGAAGACTCCATATGATTTCAATTCTTTAAATTCATTCAGGTTTGTTTCCAGCCCGGGATATGGTCTATCTGGTTATATCTTTTGTGGGCACTTGTTCAGAACGTATACTCTTCTGCTATTAGGTCTATTTTGTTGATTAGATACTGTTGGTTGACAGTGTTGAGTTCTTCTACATCTGTGCTTATCTTCTGTGAAGTTGTAATATCAACTTTTGGGAGAATGATTAAAATCTTCAAGTATTGTTGTGGATTTTTCTACTTTCCTTTCAGTTTTATCCGTTTTTGATTTATACAGTTTGCTGCTGTTTTTTATTTTTGTGAATACACCTTTCTGAAGGTTATTTCTTCCTAGTGGAGTGACTTATTATTATGTAATGTCTCTGTCTCTGGTAATTTTCTCTGCTCTGAAATTTGCTTTACCTGATATTAATATAACCATACCTTTTTTCCTTTGAATTATATTTACATGATACATCTTTTCCGTTCTTTTACTTTCAACCTCTTTATATTGTTCATAAGGGAGCTGAGTTTCTTGTAGAAAGCAAACAATTTGGTAATGTCTTTTAATCCATCCTGACATCTCTGCCTAATTAGTGTATTTAGACTTGTATTTAATGTATTTATTGATACATTAGGGCTAAAATATGATATTTTATTTTGTTTATTCTTTCTGATTTTTGTTTCTCTATTTTTCTTCTCCTCTCTGCCTGTGGATGCTTGAACCTGTTTTAGAATGTCTTTTTGTTTATCCATAGTGGTTTTTAAGTGTATCCCTTTGTATAGCTTTTTTAGTAGTTTCTCTAGGTATTCCATATAGATACATGACTTATCCTAGTCTACTGGTATCATGTTTTTACCACTTCTGGTGAAGTATAGAAACTTTACCACACTTTACATCGTTTTATCTTCCAAATTTATTAAATAATTGTCTTAACGTTTTTCTCTACATGTTTTTGAAATTGGATCAGACAGTCTTACAATTTTGACTTCAACTACCAAATATAATTTAGAAAACTCAAGAACAGAATGAAAGCCTAATGCATTTACTCATACTTTTTTCTTACTATCTTATTCCTTCCTTTCTAATATTCTAACATTCTGTTTTTATTCTTTCTCTTCTGTTTAGAAAAATTCCTTTGGCTATTCTTATAGTGCAGGTCTGCAGACAACAATTTCTGTTAGTTTTCCTTTATCTGATAATTTCTTAATTTTCCTCTCTCCTCCTGAAGGATAGTTTTTCTCAGTATAGGATTCTGGGTTGATAGCTATTTCCTTTCAGTACTTGAAATAAACTGTGTTGCTTCTTTCTGGTTTTCATGTTTTCTTATGAGAAATACACTATCATTCAAAACGTTTCTCCATAGGTCAGATGTCATTATTTTCTGGCCACTTTAAAGATTATTCCTTCGTCTTTAGTTTTTAGAAGTGTAATTATGATGTGTCTTTGCATGGATTACTTTAGGTATATCTTGTTTGGAATTCTCTAAGTCTCTTGAATCTGTAGATTTTTCTCACACCAAATTTGAGAAGTTTTCAGCCATTATTTCTTTTCTTTTCTTTAAAGATTGGCAACTGAGCTAACAACTTTTACCAATCATTTTTTTTTTTTTTCCTGCTTTATCTCCCCAATCCCCCCGGTACATAGTTGTATATCTTAGTTGCAGGTCCTTCTAGTTGTGGCATGTGGGACGCCACCTCAATGTGGCCTGATGAGCAGTGCCATGTCCGTGCCCAGGATCTGAACTGGTGAAACCCTGGGCCACTGCAGCAGAGCCTGTGAACTTAACCACTCAGCCACAGGGCCGGCCCCAATTTCTTCAAGTACTATTCCAACTGCATCCACTTTCTCTGCTCTATCCAGGACGCCAATGGCATGAATGTTAGATCTTTTGTTTTAGTGCCTGCTATAGACAATGTTTTTGTCCCCTCTTCCCAAAGTTCATATATTGAAATCCTAACATCCAACATGATATTAGTCAAGAGGTAGGCCTTTGGGAAGCAATTAAATCATGAGGGCAGAGCCGTCAAAAATAGGATTAGTGCTCTGATAGAAGAGATACCAGAGAGCTCCTTCACCCCTTTCACCATGTGAGGACCCAGGGAAAAAAGGCCATCTATGAACCAGGAAGCAGGCTCTCATCAGACACTGAATCTGATGATTTCTTGATCTTGGACTTCCCAGCCTCCAGACCTATGAGAAATAAATTTCTCTTGTTTATACACCATCTAGTGTATGGTATTCTGTTATAGAAGCCCAAATGGACTAAGATGGTACCAGAGATCCTTGATGCTCTTCTTTTTTTTCCTGTCTGTTCAGATTACATAATTTATACTGTTCCATTTTCCAGCTTACTGATGCTTTCCTCTTTATAATTCATCCTGCTATTGAGTTCACATTTGAGCTTTTTATTTTGATTATTACATCTTTTAATTCTACAATTTTCATTTGGTTCTTCTTTATAGCTTCTATTTTTGTTTTGCTGAGACTTTGCATTTCCTTCATGAGACTTTCTGTTGTTTCACTTGTTTTAACTATGTTCATAAGTGTTATTGAAACATTTTTATCATGACTGCTTTCAAATAGTCATCAGATAATTCCAAAAATCTACCACCTTGATGTGATATCTGCTATCTTTTTTCATTCAATTTCAGATCATTTTGGTTCTTGATATGACAAGTGAGATTTGTGGACAAACTGAAATGTGGACATTTTTGTATTATGTTCTGAGATTCTGGATTTTATTCGACCTTCTGTTTTAGCTGATTTTCTCTGACTCTCTTGTAGCAGTGGGAAGGGGTTTACTGCTTTGTTATTGCCAGGAGGAGGTAGAAGTTCAAGTTTTCAATTCATCCTCCATTGACACTGCAGTGGAAGGGGGAAGGGTCTCCTCAGGCCTGGGAATTACAGCTAATCATGTGATTTTCACTGATACCATAGTCAAGGTCCTCCTGTTATCACTGGCTGAGGGTAAAAGTCCCGACTGTGCTCTAGACTTCCCCTGACATATCTCCTCAAGGCGTGGGAGGAGAGTTTTATAGAACTAGGTGGGGCTGGAAATCCAGGCTTTCCAAATGGTCTCCACTAACACAACAGGGTAGGGATGGGGAGCTCATTATCTGCCAAAGAAAGAAAAACCTGGCTTCCTACCTATTCTTCTCTGACACCACCCTGGAAGGGGGCAAGTGTGTTGAGGCACCTCTTTTGAGCCTCATGAGGGTAGAAGACTATTTGCCTACTTGGCTTTGGCTGGCATGGATTGTGGTAGGTCCACAGGTGTTTCTATGGTGCTTGACTAGAGTAGAGCAGTTATTGTTTAAAAGTTTTCTTTGATACCAGGCTACTCATTACTGGTTTTAAATTGCTTTAATGTCAAATGGAAACTAAAAATATTAATTTTAATCGTGAGTGAAATTTGTGACAAAATTACAATGCCCTGGTAAGCCGAGAGTACAATAATGTCGTAAATATAGCTTTGCGATTGGTGACTAATTACCACAGGTTTAACTTTTCAAAGGGAATGAAATACCCTCAAACTATCTAATTTTAAAATGCCAAAGCAGAATACTATGAAACCAAATGCAGCTTTTGTGTAATGATGGAAGCTTTAAAGCTCCTTCCTTAAGTGTGATAATTTGGAACAAATTATGGAGTCTTGCAGTGAGCAATAGTCTAGTCACAGAGCTCTTAAGAACCCTAAATCCACGAGCAGGAAACTTGCTGAGCAGGACTCTCATATCTGACAGTGCTTAGTTAACAGAAGGTCAGCCTGAAATGACTGTTTTTATCTTGTTAATACTTACTAAAACAGCTATCTTTACTTTTGTGAATATTATAATCGGGATTTTATTTTTAAAGCACAAAACGTCACCTATAGATGACATAACTGTGCAATTACAGAATTAATGTCATTTCTCTAAGAATTTTCAACGTTAGAATAAAATTGCTTTTTGCATTGTTTCAGCTTTTTTCCAATATAATTGTGAAATACTGGTATTTGGAGCTCCCTTGATCCAACTAATGCTCCTCTATGTGTGCTTTGTTCTAAAACGCAATAGGCATTTGACGGTGGTAACTCACTGGAGTTCAATAAAGGGTCAAGGATTCTGGAGGGAAACAAAGCAGGTGGGATTCCATCTGCAAATGAGCGTAACGTAAAGAGAGATCTTCCAGAAAATGCTATGCTAACAGAAAGTGTACGTTGTTGGCAGAGGTTTTGCTAAACCGAACATCCCAAAAGAGATTTGCTTGAAAGATGAGTATCCTGTAAAGGTACTCAGATAACATATCGTCGCTGTTTTCTTTTTTCTTTATTCTTTGACCTGCTTATTTTAAAATAAGCTAACTATTCAATATACGCTAGGCAAATGAATGTAATTTGCTAACTAGATACATTTACAAATTTTCTGTCATTTGTAAATCACAAAAATAGATAAATAGCTATCTGAAAAAACAGAACAAAAGCTTCAAAATAATATGAAGAAAAAGAGAATTAATTGAGAACCAAGCAAGCTAATGTAAAATAAATATATAAATACATATATATTTTTTAATTGTAGTTTTAAAGTCTCAAATCAGGTTATATTGAATCATTTTGAAAATCCCAGCTGCCCATGTTATCCCAAGACTCACAATTCCCTTGTTCCAAGAAGGAGGTAAAGGGCTCTCTGTCAACAAAAAAGTAGTCTCCATGGTTAGCATGTAACCCAAAGACATTTTCTCCTGTGTGGAGGGTATGCTCTTTTTGTTGTCAGTTGTCAGTTTTGAATTCAGTCATTTTGACTTATTGATGAAGCTTTGTACAATGCTAGGTTTACTGTTGTTAAAAACTCAAAAAGATATTTTTCAAAAATAAATGTATATTTGTTATTATTACATTATGAAAGAATAAATATTCAAATATATATATTCTCAAAATGTGTCTTTTGCATTTAGAAAATTGAAACGTTCCATAATTTTTTTTATTTAATGTCTTTGTAACTAACTTGTCTAATTTATAATTTACATTCCTCAAAATGAACATTTAAATATACATTAGTGGTAAATTCATAGTTGATGAGCGGGCACTTACATTTGCTTAACTAATGAACTCATTCTGATAATTTTCTAAAACAAAGGAATTGTCTAGTATAAATTGGAGTGTGCTTCTTATAGCACAGAGAGAAAACCTACTTTCAACTTTAAATGGAAGTTATAATGCAAACAAGTTCTGGGGATCTAATGTATAGTATGATAACTATAGTTAATAATACTGAATCGTATACTTGAAATTTGCGAAGAGTGTGGATCTTAAGTGTGCTCAGTGCACAAACTCACAAAATGGTAGATTTGTGAGGTGATGTATGTGTTAATTAGCCTGACTATGGTAATCACTTCAAAATATATAGGTGTATCAAATCATTACATTGTACACCTTAAATATATACAATTTTTATTTGTCAATTATACCTCACTAAGCTGGAAAAAATTAATGTCAGTCTTTTCTCATTACTTCTATTCTTAAAGATTTAAAAAATCTAAATTTTCTAGTCTCAATATATTTTCACTTCCAACAATATAAAATAAAAGTATACATATTGTTTATTAAAGTAGATAAACTTCAGGTTATTCTCCTTTCCTTTTTATTGTACTCCCTGCATGTAGAGAGATATACATGATTTTTCTTAACAGCCAATCTGATGAAGGTGAAAAGTCATTTGCACTGTTTGGTATCACTATTTTTCATAGCAGAGCCTTGCTCAGATTACATTTGAGCAAGTTAAAGACAGAATCATGAAGCCTCCATCAGAAAAATCTACTTTTTCCATGTAAGTTTGAAGAGGTTTCATATATTTAAATCCATTATTCTTGGATACCTCTAGGAAGCTTCAAGATATAATCAATTCTTTCTTTGTCAATTTCTATAACTAGGAAATAAATTAGCAAAATGATTAACTTTAATTGTTTTATAAATTATAAAAATTATATATATGGTGTTTTAGGCTTGCAGGAGATAAGAATTAATTTTAACTTTTTGTTTTCTCTTCATTAATGCAAAGAAATATAAAAGCAACATAAGAAAACCAGAATAATTGAGAAAAAAATCACCCAAAATCCAATACTAACAATAGTTGATAGAATCAGATATTAAAATATGTAGATCTTTGTGTTTTAATTGTGAGATATACAGATTTCATATAGTTTTGTGTGGTTGTGAATATGTTAGTGTTATGTAACACTTCACTTACAGCATTTTCTTTTTTTAATTATATTCTTAGGCTAATTCCTTTAAAGTGGAAATTTGGGAAATGCAAGGTATTGTAATTTCTGTAACATAAAGCTAAATTCCATTATGAAGGCTACATGCTTTCTTAAAACTTGCAAATATTTTAAAAATATAGATTCTTCCAAATTGTGTATTTTCCACATATATGCATCTATATGACTTTGATACACAAAATCAAAATAAGCAAATTAGCTTAACAATAATTTTGTTCTTATTTATAAAATGATTTATAAATAAGAGTTTATACCATGAATCAAATGACCTTAGCATCATAATTTTAAAAATACATGATGGGAAAGCAAAAATACTTCTTTTGGCTTTAAACCCATCATTTTTTTTCAAACTAAATGAATTCAGTTGCTTGGGAGTATGAAAGATAGGCATATGTATAGTTCATCAAACAATCATGTTGATTACTTATTTTTAAACATATTATTTATATGAATCTTTTAAAGTAATAAGTATTTGTGTGTATGTGTGTGCATCTGCAGTGTTTTTGTGATTAGACACATCAGGTTGTAAGACATGCCTAGATCCTTTGTTAGAATAAGAAATAAAATGTATTTGTCATAATAGGAGTCCATGTTTTGTATCTAAAAGTACTCATGCCAAAAAAAAAGGAGTTAATTGAAAACAACCAACAAGAATTGTGGAGGGTATGAGATTTTATCTTAATGCAGCTTAACAATTTAGCTGGCCACGGTTTCATAGCTGTTGGTAGAAGACTGTTCACTCCTGAGTCAAGGACCACGGCAGGGAGGCAGGATGAACATCATGTTTGCATCCTCTTGTCCCCCAGTTCCCATGGTGCGAGATGCAGAGGAGGGCCCAGGTGGATGCTGCATACACAGTGGGTTTGCGTCACAAGTGAGGAATCCTGAGCAAAGGAAACCCAGTCTTATAAGAGCGAATTGTCAACTCTGTCTAACCTTTGCTTTGTAGGGAGATATTATCTTTATAATCCTGGTTAGGAACGATATGTGCCTTCCATCCCAGAAGGAGACACTATCTCTAATTTCCAAGGCACTCACTATACAAATATCCTTGTAAAAGCATTCCAGAGAACAGCTATCAATGCTTTTTCACAAAACATATAAACACATAAGAATATCATCAAGAATTATCTGCAATAATCTTATATAAAATGATAGTTGCATATAATACCAGGCATATTAATTGCTTCCCAGGATTCACAAAACCATGAAAACTTGAACGCTAACAATTCACTGTAAGTAGATAAACCAAAGGCCACATTTTCACAAGTTTAGATTGAGTAAAAGAATTAGAATAGAGCCGTCTTTACTAATTAAGGTTGTAAGCATTCACTTCAGTAATAAATTAGGTTGTGAGAGCTTTGAGATAAAAAATGGGCTTGAATCAGGGGCTGGCCCCGTGGCCGAGTGGTTAAGTTCGCGCGCTCCGCTGCAGACGGCCCAGTGTTTCGTCGGTTCGAATCCTGGGCGCGGACATGGCACTGCTCGTCAGACCACGCTGAGGCAGCGTCCCACATGCCACAACTAGAGGAACCCACAACGAAGAATACACAACTATGTACCGGGGAGCTTTGGGGAGAAAAAGGAAAAAATAAAATCTTTAAAAAAAAAAAAAAAAAAAAAAAAATGGGCTTGAATCACTTCTGTAATCCTTTAAAGTAAAACACTATACCTCGCACTTATTAGCTGCTGTTAGTAAATGTCTCTTATTTTCAAATTCTCAACATCAATTACTTTGGATAAATGTGTGACTCTGGTAGACTGCCAATCGTCAGACCCACAAGAGGCCAAAAGGGCTTAGAACAGTAATTGGCACAGAGCAAGCACCATTGAAGTATTTGTTACATTAATAAAATTAAACCACAGGATTCTACATGATGTCATGCTTAATAAAATTTTGTTGAATTACATCAAATCTTATTTTTGTAAATTTTTCATATTCACTATTAATATTCAAAGTTCAAAATGTGCAAAATGATAGAGCAAAATTCTTTTTCATATTCTCATCCTTCAACCACCCAGGTCCCCTCATTATAGGCCAACAATATTATTGCTTTCATCTTCTGGAGAAATTTTGTTTATATATAATTTTTAAAAAATGTATATCACAAATATACAAATATAAACTTCTGTTTTCTTGTTTCAATACCAATGGTAACAAATTATATACATTATTCTGATCTCATTTTTTTCACTTAAATATACATTTAGGAGATGATTTTACATTCAACACGTATGGAGAATTCTGATTTGTTTTATATCCTTACGTCATGCGATTTGATGGATTTACAATGGCTCACTGAACCAGTCTTCTGCTGATGAGCATTAAAATAGTTCCAATATTTTTCTATCATAAATAAAATCATAATGATAAATCTGCAAATAACTCATTTTGTATCTGTGCAAGAGCTATAGAATAAATTCTCAGAAGTGGAATTTCTTGATCTGTGTTTGGCTTTTTTTAAGCACAGGTTGCCATAGGTGATATCCACAGGTTTGTATTATTTAAACTTCCTCCAAGAATCTGTAGGAATGCCTATTTTTCTATACCCCTGCCAACAAAGCATGCTAAAATATGTTGAGTTCTTTTCCAATCTGAAAAGTAAAAATGGAATGGTAATAAAATTCTATTATGCATTTCTCCTGCTATGAATGAAATTGATCATTTTATTTCATATAATTAAGAAATATTTGTACTTCCTCTTGGATAATTATTTATGCACCACTTTTGAACATGTTTCTACTTTTGTTTCTTTCAATTTGGAAAAGCTGTTTGTATACCGGAGAAATTAATCTTTTGTTCTTAATATGAGTTGCATATAATTTTTTTCACTTGCCTTCTGTATTAGTTTTCCAGGCTATTGTAATAGTATCATAAAGTGGGTGACTCAGGACAACAGAAATTTATTTTCTTCCAGTTCTGGAGGCTAGAAGTCCAAAATCAAGGTGTCAGCAGTGCCATGCCCCCGCTGAAACCTGTAGGGGTTCCTTCCTTGTCTCTTCCTGGTTTTGGTGGTCTGCTGGAAATCGTTGGTGTTGTCTGCCTTGTAGATGCATCACTCCGTTATCCCATTTCAGCATGGCATTCTTTCTGTGGGTCTTCCCATTGTCATCTCTCTGTGCATTCTAACAAACATTCAAGAAAGAAATAATACCAATTCTACCCCAAATCTTTCCAAAAATTAAGTGGAGTGAAAACTGCTTTTTTTTGAAGTCAGCAATCTTTGCTTTTCAAATCAGACAAAGACAATATAATGAAAGACAACTACAGCTTAATATCACTCAAGAACATGGATATAACATCCTTAACTAAATGTTACCAAATAATATCCAGCAATATTTTTGAAAACGATACTACATCATGACTAACTGTTGTTTATTCCAGGAATCCAAAGTTTGTTTAACATTAAATTAAATTGCCCTCACACGTATTTTTAAAATTTGCACATTTGCTTGTCTCCTACTTCCCCTGGAAATAGAGTTCGTGGTTTCACTCTTTGTACTTGCTTTGGATAATTTTGCATAAGTTAAGGATGGAATTCTTATGATATGCCACCATGTTTATTCTGCTTATATTAAATTTTAGCAAATTAATTAAATTAATTTTGAAAATTAGGTGCGTGCCATATATACTCCAATCGATCTGTTGGAGTTAATTGGACACCAGCATGGTTGTTGTTACTGTTCCAGTTTCCATTTTCTTTCCTATCATTTTTTTTTAGGATTCTTTCAAAGATTTCATTGATTTATAAACCTACCTATTCAGATTTTCTATTAAAGCCACCTTTACAGTTACATTGTAATGAAGGTTTATTAACAAAATGAAATAATATATATGCAAACCCCAAGCTACTTGTGATAGGCTGAAAAATGGGCCCCCAAAGATATCCATGTACTAATTCCAATGTGAATAAGTTATTTTACGTAGTCAAAGAGTCTTTACAGATGAAATTAAGTTATAAACCTTGAGATGGGACAAGTATTCTGGATTATCCAGGTGGGTTCAATCTAATCACAATAGTCCTTCTAAGAGAAAGGCAAAAATGTGAGAAGCAGAAGGAGATGGGCAATAAAAGCAGAGGCTGGACTGATGCCCTGAAGAGAGAGAGGAAGAGGCCGTGAACTGAGAAACGCAGGTGGGAGCAAGACACTGGAAAAGAGAAGGAAACAAATTCTCCCTCTGATGTTTCGAGAAGGAACATAAAATTGCCAACACCTTGACTAGACTTCTGACCTCCAGAACTTTAAGAGAATAAATTTGTGTTGTTTTAAGTCACTCAGTTTGTTGTAATTACAGCAGCAATAGAAAACAAATACATCACTTGCAATATAAATACACTTAAAGCAACATGTGTATCCACCTCTAATCTCATTCTTCTTTCTCCTTCTTCTATGTATTAAACCACTTTCCCGATTTTGGAATGTATAAATTTACCACATACACATGTGGCAGAGTGATACTTTTTCCCTTTTTCCAGAGTGATAAAGTAGTGATTCTACAGATAGTTGCCCAGCTAAACTGTATTTTCCTAGTTCTTTTGCTCTCAGGTGTTGCATGTGACAGAGTTCTCACAAATTGCATATGGATAGAGCTAATGGATTCCATGTCTGTGTCTGATCATTAAGGCACTAGGGCAGATGATTCTTCACATTCTACTTTCTCCTCTCTCAGCTAGAACACTGACATGTTGGTGAGAGAAATTCACACGTGGAATTATTCTGAGGGTTCTATAGATTTAGTGCAAAATCAATGTTCACCCTTCCCTGGTTTTCCATGGTGAAAATGTACACTGGTGGAGAAGGAGTGGGACATGGAGGTATGGATTAGAGACATCCGAGTAGATACCAATACACTGGAGACTGCAACCACAAATCCACCTCAAATTCTATTACTAGGGGAGGAAGCGCCTACACAGTTATCTGAGGGAAACTATTTTTTTATGCCTTAAATCTTTTAAGCATCACACCCATGGCTGTTGTGATGTGGATTCTCCTCAGGTTACATCCTACCACCACATGTTTTCTGTGTGTCCACGAATTAAGTTAGATACCCATTGTCTTAGTCCGCTCAAGCTGCTATAACAATGTGCCATAGACTATGTGGCTTATAGACAACAGAAATTTATTTCTCAGCATTCTGAGGCTGCAAGTCCAAGATCAAGGTGCCAGCACGGATAAATTTGGCTGAGAGGCCTCTTCTGGGTTGCAGACTGCCTTTTTCTCACTTATCTTCACATAGAGGAAGGGGCAAAGGAGCTCTCAGGAGCTCTTTTATAAGGAAACTCATCTCAGTCATAAGAGCTATGCCCTCATGTCCCAATCATCTCCCAAAGGTCCCACTTCCTAATATCACTGCATTGGTGGTTAAGATTTCAACATATGAATTTCGGGGGGATTCATACATTCAGTGTATGGCACCCAATATAGTCCACATGGGAATTATATGGAAAGCTCATGGAAGTGATAACTGTACACTGAAAGAAAGGCGAGCAGTCACCAGACTGTGTCAGTAGGGAGTACACGTGGGATTATATACTAAAGGCGTTATACAAAGGAGGAGAAATACAAGGCTCAGTAGGATTACTGTATTAATATGGAAATGGATACTAGGGATTAGAATTTTAATATCTTGCCTGAAGCCCAGGGGAATAATTTTAATAAACTACTAAAGACAAATTGAACTTGGACTCACCAATGGCCTATAGTTAATGAGCTTGAAATGTCAGCTTCTCCCTGACATACAATAAGTGATAGCCCAGAGAGATAAGAATATTGGAATGGATATATTATTTAAAACCTCCTTAGCCATCTTCTAAAAATACTATCAAAAGAACTTCTCACCAGTTTTTAAACAAATGAATTGATAGGGAGAATGCAATATTCTTCTAGTGCTTAGTCTCTGCAGCTCAAAGATGATGCTAGGAATGATGAAATGTTAATAGATTTCTTGCTATCAATAGAAATAGCAGGGTACAAAAGAAGTAGAGGCCAAGTTGTAATGGAGTATAATGGTTTTATATTCTACATTATATTTGAAATGATATAATGTTCATAGTAGGTGGGGTGAATACGGCATGCATATTTTAATCCCCTCACCAACTGATAAAATATTCATAAGTAAAACAAAAATGTGTTCCTAAAATACAAATAGAAGAGATAAAGCATAATATGAAATATAATTGATCTATTGGCAAGCAGGACAGAAAGAAAAAATGGAGCAAAAGATAGATGGAACAACAAAAGAAAAAACAAATAGCAGGATAATAGGATTAATCCTAATAAAGTTAACATATTAAGTTTAAATAAACTAAATATTCACATAAAGTGAGAGACAAGATATTGTACTGCACCTCTCATCCTGGAGAAAGAGACACAGCACATTGTGAAACTCCTTTGATTTTAGTGACAACATTTCCTGTATCTGGGCATACTGTTCTGACACATTTACTGCATTAAAGACTGTCACTCTTGAATGTGACCTGGAAACAAAAAAGGGGATTTGCAGAAAATTCTGGTTGTGATGCAAGATATTTGGCCATTTATTCCTTACAACAATCCACACTCCATGGAATAGGAGTCTTTGGGAAAAAATATATTGTATGGAACTCTGGCAGACCTCATGAATAATCACAGTGAAGGTCTGAGTTTTAGGGTACAGTCAGAACCCCTTCTGCTGATAATTAGTATCCATTTGAAAAGCAGCCCCATGGAACTCTTTTCTTCCAGCCATAACATAGTAACTGGTACTTGACTTTCCCTGCTGTTGAAAACAGCTATGAAACTAGACAGAATATATGCTTCTGTTGTTTTCAGGAATTGTGTAAAGAGCAGTAAAAATCTTTGGTCCTTAAGAAAAAGAAAACAAATTAATTTAGGCTTCCAAAACATCCCGGCCTTTTGAATGAGGAAGGTGAGGCATAAACTGAAGAGATTGGAGTTGTGGGCTAAGTAGCCGTAATTTGCTAATCAGGTGAAAGAGAAGTGGAAGCTATGCAGGTGGCAAGGAGGGAGTGGACAGAGTCTGAATGGGGATATACATAGTTTTATGTCAAAGGTTAGAATGTCTTTGGCTAAAGGGTGGGATAGAAAAATATAAAAATTTAGATAGAACACAGGGTATTTAAACAATTCACAGAAAGTAATTGGAAAGAAGGAAAATGGATTTAAAAAGAAATGGAACAAAAGAAAATAAAAAGCAATTACATTGTGATTACATTAAATGTAAATGTACTGAACTCTCCAAAAACAAAAAAGGCACAAGTTGTCAGACTGAATAAAAGAGCAAGAGTCAAGTTTATTCTGTCTCGGACAAAAAGATAGGCTAAAAGCAAAAGTATAGGAAAAACATATATCATGCACAGAGTAAGCAGAAGAAAGTTGGTGTCCCTATGGAGTACTATCAGAGGCAAAGAAGTGCGTTTCATAATGACAGAGAGTCAGTTCATCAGGAAAATGTGACAGCCCTAAATATGTATATACATAGTATAAGAGCTTTAAAAATAGTAAGACAAAAACTGACAAATCTAAATTGAGAAATAGAAAAATTCACAATCACAGCTGGAGACTTTAACATCACCTTCTCAGTAATTTATGGAACTGCTAGACCAAGAATAAATAGACAACTCAGCTGAACCCAGTCCCAAGCCTAGAGACTAATGAAATGAAATGTACTTACGTAAGTGAGTTCAGACGTTGAAAGACCAGTTCTGGGCTGGCCTGGTGGCGTAGTGGTTAAATTTGCACACTCTGCTTCAGTGGCCCAAGGTTCACCTGTTCAGATCCTGGGCATGGACCTGCACACCGCTGGTCAGGTCATGCTGTTGTGGCATGCCACATAGAAGAACTAGGAGGACTTACAACTAGGACATAAAACTATGTACTGGGGCTTTGGGGAGGAAAAAAAAAACGGAGAAAGATTGGCAATAGATGTTAGCTCAGGGCCAATCTTCTTAAGAAAAAAAGATTACTTCCACCTCCTTGTTCTTTCTCATTTGTAGTTTGAGTTACTTATATAGAACAAACCTGTAATTATTGAAATAGTCTTTATGAATTACAAAACATTGCTGGATTCCACAATCTAAATTATGAACATAATAATATGTACTAAAATTTTTGAATGCCAAAGAAAGAAACAAGAGCTTAGATTTAAACACTAACAACCAACTTGACCTAAATAATTTTGATTGTACAACATGCACAACCACTACAGAATACATAATATTTTCAAGTGTACATAGATGATTCACCAAGAAAGGCCACAGAATGGGTGAGATAAATCTTGAAAAATTTTATAAACTTTCATCTTACTATTTTTTCTGATAGCAATCATATTGCCTTAGACTCTTATCCTTCAAGAGTGAAGATTACCAATTACTCATGGTGACTACACCAAGTAAAAAGCTATTTTATCCACATGGGTTTGGTAGATGGTAAGGTGAACATAAATTGGGTTACAAAACAGAGGAGCTTAAAAACTTAGTCTTCATGACACTTTGCAGAAGATGAGTATTAAGAAGTATGTTGTGGTACATTTTTGTGGTTTTAATTTTCGTGTCTCTTATTTCTAGTAAGGCTCAAAAATATTTTTATGGTTTTAGTGGTATATTTCTTTCTCGTATTCATTGTCAATTCCATACTTGGTGTTTATTTTACTTTTTAATATGTAGGAAAGCTTGTATATTCTAACTTCTTATCTTTAGAAGGTCTTCATACTGAAAATATCTTAGTATTGTAGGAAGACTTTGATATATAGAAATATTCAATTTCACTATAGGTACATGTATAATATTTTCCTTTATGTTTATCTATTTAGTGTCTCTTAAGAAATTCTGAGGTACTGCAATATGATCAATATTGTCTACTAAAAGTTTTAAAGTTTTGCTTTTTAAATATGAACAATTGGTATCACGTGGTATGTGTATTTGTGTATGTGTGCACATGTGTGTGTATTTGAGTATGATGTAAGGTAGCCCATCCTTTCCTTTACCAAATTGCAATGTCAGTGTTGCCAAAAATATGCAACTGTACATGTTTGACACAGAACTATTTTTGAATAATTATTGTGATTATGATTTTGAATACTATTTTTGTAATATCTAATAACGAATAATTGCTTAAATTAAGGCTCTTAAGATTTTTCTAATGACTCACGTTCATATTCTGCGTAGTCCTCTTGACTTGTATTTGAATTGCATTTGAATTTAGCTGGTTTTTGCACATTTCAACTGTTTCTCTCAGATGTGCTAACAGCTGAAAATTATCTGATTGTAGGTTCAAATATGTGAGATCTTGACCAAGAGAATGGAGAAGAGAAAAGGGAGAGGTGAGCTATTTCCCTGTGGACAGAAAGATGCATGGCTTATACAATCCTAAGTATGTGCATGGCATTCACGAGACCATCTGAAATTATATTTAGAGTAGAATGTCTATATATGAGTGAATATAAGAATAATTTCTACAAAAGGTCTAATTGTATAGGTATTACTTTTTTTAAAAACTAAGAATATGGCAAAACTAGACTATCTAGGTCATTTCAGGTAGATTTTTGTGAGTAACTTGGAATGGTGTGTATTTATATCACTTTTGGAAACTTTATATAACAGATTTTAAAACATAAGGACTTTTCTGAGAATACTGCATTGTAATAGTGGTTATAACCAGATAATGGAGAAGGAATACTAAATTCTATTATTCATGAAAATTTGCTGCAAGAGTATATTTAGAAATAACACATTTCAACCCTTCAATGCAGTCCTAAAATTAGCCCACTACATTTTAGAGGTAGAGCAAAACCCAAGATAAATACAGTGTTGAGATCAAATGGAAATCGTTAACAATGCCTGTAATGAAAGATAAAATTACACTTTGGGTATAGGGGGCTGAAAGGAGACACACTGGATTGGAAAAGCTAAATTTAGATGAGAAAGAAATAGCTAGATCGTTGACCCAGAAGAACTGAACACTAAATATATTCTTTCATTCACAATAGAGAAACATATGGTTAAAAGAATTGCAGCCCAATTGTCCTCCTCCATAAAAACTATTTCCAAAAGTAGAAAATGAAACTGCTTGATTATTTATAATGAAAGATCTGAAGGAAAGAGATTGGCAAAGAAAGAGGATTAACCTTTTGATGAAAGTGGCTAATGACAATGGAATGCATATATGAAGGGAGACCTTTAACTAAAACTCAGTGTCAACATCAAATGTTCATGTTATTATTAACAACTATTATTATTATTACTAGCAGGTATTGAGTGTTTACTCTGTGTCAGATAGTGTGTTGAATATTTATGTAGCTCATTTCAATTAATTGAAAAAATTCCATTGGTCAGTGGAATTGACATATTCATTATATTGACAAGGTCACTGAAGCTGAAAGAGCGTTATTTACTTTGGCAGTGTCATATTTTAAGAGAGTGATGAATTCTGTATTCAACACCAGTCAGAATGACTCAAGTGCCTGACTCAAGGGACTGACTTTTAACCATGACACACTTTTTAACCTTCTTTTTCCTAACATCATTACAGCAATATTTAACATATATAACTGAACAATGGAGAAAGTAAAGCCCAAACTTTTCAAAGACTATTAAACACTGACTCTGAGATCACATTAGTTCCTGTGAACCCTAAGTTACCACTCCGAATTGCCAATCTAAGTGATAGTTTATGGGTACCAGGTAATAAAAGATGTTCTAACAGAATTTGCCTCGTGTTGGGAGCAGAATTTTAAAGACTTTGTGATTATTTCCCCAGCTCTTAGCATTATTTTGGAATTCAAGTGGCCAAGCCTTGTGTCAATTTCCACGCTATGGCACAAGGGCTATGCTAATTGAATGTTCCAAATGGAAAGTTTTAGAGCTCCAACTTACTACAGAAATAATAAATCAAAATTAAATACTGCATCCCTGGAGATATTATAAGAATTTGTACTTCCACGAAGATTCCAAAGATGCATGTGAGATTATTCCTGTTGCATATTCACATAACTTTTCAGTTTTATAAGTGGAAAAGACTGAGCCATCTTGTAGAATATGGTGGATTACTAAAAACAATATTGATAACTCATACTTCATTTGCTGCTCCAAATTAAGTCAACTGCTGGCACTGGATTTGAGTCTATTGATGTTGCTAAAGTGTCTATCCTTTTAGAGAATGGGGAACTCCAGAAGTTTTTGCATGGCAAGAACATCAGTCCACATTTTTGTACTGTTTTATTATTATGTCAGTGCCACCACTCTGTAACTTGCTAGGTTTGTTTGTAAAATTCTTAACACCTTCCCCTTTCTACTGGACATTGATGTTCTCCAGGGCATATATACATGGTAATGCATATTTAGAAAAGTAGCAGCTAGCTTCGATTTCTTGATAAGATGTGTGAGAGGAGCAAGAGAGACATTCCATATAAATTCAGGGGAGTTACTGGGGATCCTGTACCCTGGGTCTTACAGAGATACAGACTCCAAACTGAAAAAGAAATAGTTCCTATAATCTATAACTCTTATCCTTATAAAGGGAACATATTCCTCCCCAAATCTATTTTGATTGTTTGAAGTGCCATTTAATGCATTTAGATTCCTCACTAATACTTTTTTATCAAGTGAATCAACAAGTTAACAACATTGATTGGGACCTTGAATAACTGTAGGCTAGAAATAAGTCAGGGTGTGACAAGGTACTGTTCTGGGGATGGTATTCACTGAGACAGGGGATTCAGGAAGTGAGTTAAATTTAATATGAAAGATGAATTGAGTTTAGAAATAATATATTTTCAGTAAAATCGAGAGACTCAAGAAGAGATATGTGGATGGAACGTGTAAATTTAGTGTCATAAGCATCCAAAAGACAGTGAAACCATGGCACGAAATGGGGTCTCTAAGGAGAAAGTGTGTGAAGAGGGGCTGGCCCCATGACCGAGTGGTTAAGTTCGCCTGCTCTGCTGCAGGCGGCCCAGTGTTTCATTGGTTCAAATCCCAGGTGCGGACAT
Organism: Equus przewalskii; assembly: GCF_037783145.1. Classification (NCBI taxonomy): domain Eukaryota; kingdom Metazoa; phylum Chordata; class Mammalia; order Perissodactyla; family Equidae; genus Equus; species Equus przewalskii. Next base: position 55,318,625 of record NC_091846.1, read on the forward strand.
GGCACTGCTCATCAAACCCCGCTGAGGCAGCATCCCACATGCCACAACTAGAAGGACCCATATTGAAGAATATACAACTATGTACCAGGGGGCTTTGGGGAGAAAAAGGAAAAAAATAAAATCTTAAAAAAAAAAAAAGCATTAGAGAGCATGAGTCGTCGAAACTTTTATTAGATAGTGGAGGGAAGGAAAAATAATTTTCCCTCTACTCTTCTAAGTTCCTTGCTGAGACCCCTGTAATAAAAGACAGATTAACAAGAGAAAAACAAACAAAATTTTATTAACATATATATATCACGTACACATGGGAGATACTGAAGGAAAAATGAGTAACTCCCTGAGATGGCTTAGAATTTAGACTTAAATACCATCCTAATATGGAAAGGGTGGTGGAGATGTAGGCTTCTTAGGAGAGAGTAAATGGTTTTTAGGAAAGATGAATGGGCTCTTAGAAGAATAGACGGGCGGTATGACAATTCGTGGCAAAGTTTGGGTATGGTGTGGACTTCTAGTCTCCTCTCCTGTGATGAGTCAATCTTCCCTGGTGATGAAACTCCTGGAGAGCGGATTTATAATAATTGAGTTCCTTTTGGTCGATCTGTCTTTAGGTAGACAAGGGGAGTTCAGAGAAAGGCTCTCCCTGCATTTGCTGTTTTTCAAGTGCCTACAACTCAAAATAATTAATATACTGAAGCAGCATATTTTGGGGTGGCATGTCCTGAACTCCTACAGTCATATTTTGGGATGTCATATTCTGTTACCCTTCAATAAGTATAAATAGAGAATTAGTCATAAGGGTAAAAAAAGGAGTTTGAAGAAATAGAAGCATCACTGGAGCAAAGCATGTTTCTAGACCATGTCAAATACTATAGAGAGTAAGATGAGTGAAAATCCACTGGGTGACCCATTTAACTCATTGGTAAGGTGTCTGCTTCTGAATAGAGGTAGCAGGTATGGCAGACTGACATTAAAGACAATTGGAAAAGCTAGATAAAACACTGAAATCATATAATTAAAGTTATCAAATAACTATGCATGCAAAGAGGATTACATTGACTAAAATTCCAGAGACAGAATGCTTCTTATACTTGAGCTGAGGATTGCAGACACTTTTGTCCAGAGGATTTCTGATTATGGGTGTAGGCTAGAGGCTAAGGATAGAGAATGGCACAGGCAGAGCTCTCTGCTGGCAGAAAGAGTTCCCAGCAGATCTTTTATTTGTTGTACTGGACTGGAGTGACAAAACTGGCGATTTGACAATCCTCAAACGTGGTGGTTTTCCCCTACATGATATTTGCTGAAGTCTGGCTGCATAGGAGGTTAGGAGCTGGGTTGAAAGCTTCTCTAAAGCAGCAGGCACAGTAGGACCTGCTTGTCCACGATTTCACTTTCCACTGTTTCAGTTACCTGTGGTCAACTGTGGTCTGAAAATATTGAATAGGACATTCCAGAAATAAACAATTCATAAGTTTTAAATTGCATGCTGTTCTGAGTAGCATGATAAAATCTCAGCCAGTCTTTCTCCACTCTGCCCAGGAAGTGAAGCATCCCTTTTCCCTGCATATCCACACTGTGTATACTACCCGCTCACTACCTACCATTAGTTACTTAGTAGCCATTTCTGTTATCAGATTGACTGTCTTGGTATTACAGTGCTTGTATTCAAGAAATGCTTTATTATAAGTAATAATGGCCCCAAGGTGCAAGAGTAGTGATGCTGGCAATTTGGATATGCCAAAGAGAAACTGTAAAGTGCTTCCGTTAAGTGGAAAAGTAAACATCTCTTACTGTGCCTAATTTATAAATTAAACTTCATCATATGTATGTATGCATAGGAAAAGACACGGTATACATAGGTTTTGGTGCTATCCACAGTTTCTGACTCTGGGGGTCTTGGAACACATCCCCTGTGGATAAGGGGGGGCCACTGTAACAATCCATGTCTCCAGGGGTGTAGGAAACAAAGAACAAGATCTGAAAGTAAAAAAGACATGAATTCAAAGTCAGAGAGGGAGGGTCTAACTGACAATGAGGATCTATGGCCACTTGCCACTCATCCATCTAGGATCCCTCAGAGCTGGAGGCTTAAACTTTAGAGTTTGACCTTCTGTGGGACTCTAGAGTCCCACAGAGACTTTGGCATTTGCACAATACTCTAATGATGAACTTTGACATGGCAGGCCAGTTTCTCCCTCGTGGCATTTGCAAAATTTAAAGATGAATGGGGCAAAAGCTCAATGGTTAATCCTAAAATCTCTGAAGAGCAGAAATGAGTCTCCCTCAGGCATTTAGGTCTAAAAAGACAAGACCTGCCAGACTCTCAATTGAAAGTCTTGCAGAAACATATTGTAGTTAGGGTGGCAAACTAGCGTGAAACTAAACCTTAACAAAATTGCAGCCTAGCTGCCACTGAGGGCAATCCCTGAATGGAATTAGAAATGTTACCTCTCTTTTTTTCCCTAGGAAAGCAGAACAAAATTTCTGTGTTAGAAGACAATATCATCTAGAATAGGGACATTTCTGTTATTTAGTGCACAGAATATGTGTTCTCTACATATTTTGGTTTTGCGCCTTGGACTTCATAGGTAGATAGATAGAGTCTGGGTGGGCTGGGCATAATTCAAAAGACTTGATTTATAAGTCTCGGGGGGAAATCAGTTGGGAGACTACAACATTGTGATCTGATCATTTTGAAGAAATGTTTAATCTTTTGCATAGCTGGTTGATGAAATTTTGATCTATACCCTCTGTACCAGGCTTTCTAAAACTCACTATAAATTTGCTACATGACATTAGGTGTCCATTGAAGTTCATGTGGTGGACAAAATCAGGGACAAATAGGACAGTTGTAGCAGGTAGGCAGAATGGACCAGCACGAGGATTGAAGTACACCATCATTGTGAGGATATATAGTATAAACAGGGATCGAAGAGTAGTTCAAAATGAAATTTTGTATATGATATTTTGTTTTTCAGAGACATTACAGAGTTAGGGAAGGCGAAAAAGAATCTCAATTTTTCAAGGATACTCTTTGGTTTAAGAGCAGTTTTATTAGAAGTGGCTTATCAGAGATTGTCACATCTGATAGAAAGAAACCAAAATTCTCTGTGGATGTTAATATTTTAAATGAGCCATGATGGCCAGTCAGGCACAATATCTTATTGTCCCAGAAAAACCTGAAACTGTATATTACATTGAGTCCTGAGCAGAATATAACCTTTTTGCCTAAGACTTCTTATAAGACACTGTTGGCTTAACTGACGTATAGCCAGGGCTTTGCAGAAAATAAGCTGTAGTATACAATGCTATAAATGACCATGATACTTTTGGGAAGTTAGATTCCATTTATTAAGTCTTTAATCTAAGGGATAAATTTATAAGGACCTGGAGTGACCCAGAAATTTGGGATAAATGAATACTAGCAAGTGTCAATGAGAGTTCTAGACAGGGCCAAACATGTGCTTTTCAGACTTCTGAGTTACGGTGATCAAGATGGAAGGAGCAGCTCTGATGAAAAACTCCTGGCCAGTAGTAAGACATGCTTTTCTCTCAAAGTTTAGCAAGCCTTCTTTCTATGAAGTTGAAAAGGCTGTGAGTTTGGCACTTGGCCAGTTTGTCAGTCAAGGTACCATGAGGTCTTCTCAGAACTATAACCAGAAAACTAGAGCATTTCAGTCCATCTCCAAATCAGAGACACTGAAGAGAGTGTTACTAATCATCACAGACAGAAAGCTGATGCCCGAATGATCCGTGCTGCAGAGAGACTCCAAAAATAGATTTTCTGGTTAGAGGAGGAAAACTTACAGCTTCTCCTTCTCTTCTAAAGGCAAAAATGGAAAATATATCACATACTTGCTGTGAGCCCAAAGCTGAGGGGTTCCTGGGCAGCTGGTGCTGTGAGGAAAAAGAGAGCAAAGTGTTTGGGGTGAAAATCTCATCTTGATACCTCCCCAGAACCACCTCCAGCAGCACTTCTGATCCAAGTCTCATCTTCCTGCCTCCTTCACAGATGTCACAGTGCTAGACGGGAGCTCTCTTCAACTCCCAAAGAAGGCGTATGCATTATGCTTAGATTGTAATGAAAGTTTATGAGGTTGCAAAAAGAAGCAGAAGCAAAACCATAAATATTACACTTTTGTCTAAAGGTAGTATCTGGGTTAAGGAAAAAAATTACAACAGCAATATTTAAGATTCTGTATGTTAAAGTATGAAAAACTGCATTGTTCACTTTTACCAAAGAGAAGAGAAAAAATTATCCTTAGGACAAAATTGGATGAACTAAAATTAGGATAACTAGTGATTGGTGACGCAATCTGTTGAAAAGTTTATCACACTTTCTTACTCTGTTTCTTTAAATTATATTTGCATTTTATCTTGACATTTGTTTACTAAATATTTACCTAATACTTGTGGTTAACCACAATTCATTAGTAACTGTGCATTAATTCATATTTAATTGCCATAGATATGGATAAACCATATCCATACTTTAATAAAGATGGGAGTGGGGTTAAATTGTGAACTATATTTTCATTAAGTAAACATACCTGCATGGGATTATATTAGTTATCCATTCTTGAGTTAAATCCTGGTTTAGTTTCATTATTTATGTTTATGAACAAAAGCTGGATATCAATGTGCCCATGATTCAAGTAGTCACATGGAGAATCTGATTCCTAGGAGGAAATAAACTTGATAATTGTCTTCTTATAAACTCAAGTATTTGATGGCAAATATCACATGTACGTGGTAGAAGATTTTAGACTTACTATTCTTTGCTAATTTAAAATTGATGATGTTTACTTAACTGTGTTTGAAGAGACATGTTTGTTATTTTTCTTAAAACAAGTAATGTGTCTATATCAAAGAATAATATATATAGTTTCATACTAAGTACCACCTGTTTATTTGTCTCTAAAAATAAAAATAAAAGTAATAATATTTATAGTGCTTTGGCATAAACTTGTTTAGTATTCATAACAACATTTAGAAAGAGGTGATGTACCTGCTTTACACCTGTCAAAAAATAGTTAAAGGGGTTAATTAACTTGACCGTGGCTAAGCAGATGGTAAACAGCTGGGACTTAAACCTAGCTTCCTCGTCCTGATCACGGTGAACGTGATGTTGCCGCTTCGGCTTAGATACTTAGTATTCAACGGATAAGAACTCTTATGCTTTGATGCCTTCAAAATATTTTTGAAACTGTAGGACATGCACATTTTGGAATTAAATAAACTTCAAGCCTTACTTTCAATAAAATGTTTATGTAAACAACATATGAATTTCAAAAATTCTAACTTCATAAAAAAAGCTTATTTTGAATCTATTCTATTTGTCGTCCATAATGTTAATTTTTGTGGAACTAGCCCAAAGGAGGAAGCAGATCCATACCCACAGGACTTTGTGCCGAATTTTTTTTTTTACACCACGCAAAGGGGCACTGGTGTGGATGATGACTTTGCTCCCTGTCAAGATGTGAAGGAAGTTGTTAATAAACTCATATGGAGAGTTCAGAATGAGAGCCAGACAGTGAGAGGAGTGTACAGAGCAGGAGAGCAGAGGGGATTATCATGGAGGTTAGTGGTACAATAGGATGTTGATAGGAGATGAAGAAAAGAAAGAAGAATGAAGGAGGAGAAAATTTTAAATGCTATGTGTGAAAGCTGGAAGTGGTTAAATCTATAGGCCACATAAAATTGCCTGTCATTTTCCATCACACTTACCGCAATTTCCAAAGCCAAAGTAACTTGAAACACATTTATTCTAGAGCTGTATTTTCCAAACCTGCTTTTGCCCCACACTATTATCTGGGAAGCTAATGCTAAAATCATGCTAATGTCTGGGTTCTACTTCTCCACATTATGATTGAGTCCAATTTGGGATGGGGCAAAGAAACCTAAATCCTGATTACAATTAGAGGCCGATTCCACAAAGCATTTATTTATTTATTTATTTTTCCTGATGGTCTGTGAAGTTTCATCTGCGTGTTTACTATTTTGGGGACTGAGAAAGTAATCATGTTATTATCCCAAGATACTCTACTTTATGGTCTATCGTCATAGAACTGTGTCCAATCTATATTATGGACAAATTGGAGGCATTGTTTGCAGGTCAAATTTATATCTTAATGCTTGCATATTTAATGCCTAAATATGTTAAGTTTCGTTATGTTAATTAAATTTGCCAAATGTGGCAAATAATATTGATTGACTAACAATAGCCATTTTTCCCTTTTCAACTTTGCTAACAGGACGTCAGTTACGTACTGATAGTGTTTGCTGGGAAGTTAGGAGCAGTAATTGACCCATGAATAAACCAATTATGGTAATCCCATTCCCTTTTGCCAGTGACTGGTTTACAGTGTGCACTTTACCAATTTCTGACCAATAGGATATAAGGGGAAATCTTCCAGGGTTTCTGAAAAAGATTTTCCTCCATGATAAAAAGCAGGGGATCACTGAGGGCCTACTCTACTGCCTTTGGATGCTGTTTTGAGTTTTATGATGTTTAGAGTTTGTGATGTCATCTTAAAATTATGGAAGAGGTTGTGGCCAGGACAATGAAAGTGCAAGGAAGAAATATACAAAGATCAATGGTCCTTGGGAACATCATCTGTGAATCAGTCTGGCTTCTGCCTATCTCTGAACTTCTTATTAGGAGAGATCACACATATTCTCATTGTTCACGTCACTTTCAGCCAGGTATTATTTTATTGCTACATTGATTTACATCCTTCCCTTCCTAGCAAGGTGTTTTTTACTTAATTCTTGTTCAGAATTTTGAAGCCACAGGGTACCGCTCAGATCACTCCTGTACCGCATGAGTTCCTTTTTCTTTATTTTAGCATGGCAGCATTATCATGCTCACCTTACAGCACATTTCCCCCAAGGGGTTCAAACACTTGCTGATGATTTCAGCATGGGTTACTTAAATGTTCTTCAAGATGACTAGATTTTTAAAAAGAAGAAACCTGGTGTTTTCCATATGTGCTGATTAAAATGAGCAGCAGACCAAGGTGAGTTTATTAAAAACAGCAAGAATTGTAGCATGGAAGAGAAAGGCCAACAGTAGGGAGCACCGTAAAATTAAAATCACAACTTAACCAAGCTGTGCTGTCAAAATCCACTAAGTTCTGTCTCTTAACTCCAAAGTGGAAATGTGAGGAGTCTGAGATGAAAAGTATTATTTCTGGGATCGGGAGACCAAAAGAGGCAAAATAATTCCTGGCTAGAGGAAATTAGTTGAGTTCTTTGGGCCTGTATGCAAGAGGCTGGGAATGACAAGAGAGGGAGAAAGGAGAGAGCTGATTAAGAAGATCCATCATCCCCACACTCAGGGAGCTCATGGTGTTGGGGAGGAGTGCATGTGTCCAACCAATAAAATTCAAGGCAGAAGTACAGCCAACTCTGAAACAACACCAGCCTTAGTACAAATCTGTGTCCTGTCATTGAGAAGCTGTTTGACTTTGTTAAAGATAATTCATTTCAGGGCTTTAGCTGCATTCCAAATTAGAGGAAATAAGGAGACTAACCAATAGGGATAATAGGGAAGCTTATATGTAGCAACACATGTAAACACAGGCATGTTTTCTGGCCCATTAAAAGTATGCAATGAATGTTATATATTCAAGGTAAAAGAAATCATAAAATCATGCATATGTCTCTAGAGCTATACATAAAGAAGGAGGATAGCTATTTGGGTATCAGAAATAATTGAATAATTGATAATTAGGTATTTTAAAAAAGTGATGAAACAATTTATAATTTGGTCATACTGCTTAGTTCAGCAAAGAGAAAATGCATAACCAGAAATAAAAAGGACAGTAAGTCAAATTGTTCACTAAAAATATTAGAGAAAATTTTGTGTAAAGTACAAGGAGTTACAAGACATGGTATTTTTTTAAATCTGCATCAGAATGTTTCTCATTTTTCTTCTTATAGCAAAATCTTTTACAGTGATTCTCTTAAATCTCTTAAATCAGTGATAGATTTGGCCACCCGGGTGATATTGGCAATATCTGGGGACGTGTTTGGTTGTCCCAACTGTCAAGGAATTGGCACTGGCATTTAGTGGTAGAGGCCAGAGATGCTGTTAAACATCCTACAATGCACAGGATAGCCTCCCACTATCCCCATCAAAGAATCATCTGGCCCCAATTATCAGTAGTGCCAAGTTTAAGAGAACCCACCTTAAAGTAATTCAGTTTGTTTTTAAAAATAAGTGTCATCATGTTTTATGTGTGAGTGTGTGTGTTTATGTGCAAGAATAAAGCCATGCAACAAATAGATAAATGTTCTATAGGCTAGCAATGGGGAGGAGGAGAAAAAAGGAACGTTGATAATCAAAGTATGGCCTGTGCTACAAAGCCTATTACTTGCATTAGAGAATTAATTAGATTTTTATGGCAAATTTAGGATTAAGATCCCGAGTTTGGTGCTCCTAAATCAAGCCATATTCCCTGGGATTGTCTCTCAAATATCAGTATCAGAATTAGCTATTTTTGTTTCATTGGGGTTATGGTAGACACATTCAACTTTTAAAGATATTGTCTGAAATGGTGGTGAGGATATTTCTTATTTTATGTTGTAGCATATCAAAAGCAGTTATTATTTTATTGTGCATATTTTTATAGACTTTGAGGTTCCTGATGAGCTAAAAATGCATTTATGATTATTCTGAAATCCAACCACTTTGTATTTATAAGGCAAATGACACCAATAGATCATTTTAAACATAATAAAACTTTGTTTTTATTTCCTTCCTACTGATACAATATAATAAAAGATTGTGTGCTAACTCTTTAGACCTTGCCTATTGACTGTGCTTGCAATTCTGAGCACTCGGAAAGAAAGTAGGTATTTTCTACCTACTTAATGTGCAAGTTCTGACTCAGAAGCAAAATTAATCACTAGAAGACACATAACCTTGACCTTCTTTTAAAATTTGTATTTGTAGGATTTGTTGTTTCGAATGGTACAATAGTAAGAGAGTGCCTACACTTCACAGTGAGGCAGTCTTGCTAATTCAAGCTGCTTGTACTGCACGGAAAGAACGCCCACCCAGGAACTCCTCCACATTCTCCTTTTGAACCAAAGAATTAAGGACCAGAGCTGATGATTGCACAGCCTCTTAGCAAGTCCATGTCTCTCACTGGCTCCCAAAGGCTGCAGTCTGCTGTATCTGTTGGAAATTGGATACAAGCATCGAATGCATAAATTCCTTTTTCCATCTGTCAGCAAGGATTGTAAACCTGGAAGAGTCAGAGGAACAGACATGAGGGCATTCTTGAATGCCCACAGGTTTGGATATCTGTTAAATTCACTGATGATGAGTTCTCCATCACTGGAAGTATTCAAAAATACAGTAATATGGATGAATGTCTTAGAAGGGAATCAAGCATTGCATGCAGGAATAGAAAAATCTCTAGTATTTCTTCCATGCCTGACATTTTTAATCAGAGTTTTATGCTACCTACTTTTCATATTATATAAGGAAAAACAAATATCACTAGCAAAAAGGCATGGTGAGAAAAGTACCTACGTCTATTTTATACTATTCGTGATTAATGTGAATTTTGACAATTATTTTTATAAGAATGTATTATGTGATTTTTTCTGGTTTCTCTTAAACTACACATAGGAAAATTATAAATTTATATGTTATTTTTTGTGTTACTTTCTCTATCTATTGGAAGTTTGGTGCTTGTGGTAAGCAGGATAATGGTGTCCAAAAGATGTCCATGTTCGGATCCCTGGAACCTGAATATGCTATATGACATGCAAAGGGGAAATAAAGTAGCAGGTGAAATTAAGGTTGATAGTCAGGTGACCTTGAGATGGGGAGATTTTCCTCGATTATCTGGGTGGGTGCAATATAATCCCTGGGGTCCTTAATGTGGAAGAGGAAAGTGGAAGAGTCAGAGTGATGCCGTGTGAGAAAGACTCATTCAGCTATGGCTGACTTTGAAGATGGAATAGGACAAGGTGGGTAGCTTCTAGAAGCTGAAAAAGGCAAGAAAAGAAAACAGGTCTCCCCTGGAGCCTCCAGAAGGGTATGCAGCACCGCCATCATCTTGTTTTTGCCAGGTGACACCAATTTCCAACTTCTGACTTCCAGAACTACGAGATAATTGATTTGTGTTGTTTTAAGACACTAAGTTTGTGTGACTTTGTACCAGCAGAAATAGGAAACTAATGCAGTGCTAAATAAAAACCTCAGTAGAATACAACTCTAACTGGAGTGGAACCTCAGAAAGGACAAGTGCGCTTGGGGCTCAGGGATGACTGGAATCATGAATTCAAACACACCAAGGTGCTTTTCTCTTCATCTTTAGTCTCTGCTTCTCCATGTGTTGTCTTCATTATCTCAGGTAGCCTTCCACTCCACACTTGGAGACGTGGTCGCAGACAGGAGGCAGATCCCACATACAAAACGTCGATAGCTTCATCTCCAAAAAGAATTTGCAAATGAAAAAAAACAAAAAATCCCAGCTAAGAACCCAACTAGCCCATATGGTCCTTTGTCCACCTAAGTGGTCAGATAATATGAGTATTATTTTTCAAGGCCTCCAATAGAAGAACAAGGATAGAGTGGTTTAGTTTCCTAGACAAATGTTGGTGTTTCTAATAACGAGGGGAAATGGTGCATGCAGGTAAAAGTGGAATCTATAACACAGGGTTTCAAGAATCCTCAATATACAGAATGAAAACCGGATCAATACTGCCATCCAAACTGTATCCATAACAGAAAGAAACCAGTGATTATATAAACTGCTAGAAATAAGAAAAGAAATATATATATTAGTTCCAGACACTCTAATCGTCTTCAAAAATTGATTTAAGTGTTGGAGGAAATGGAGGCAATTGGAAAGTCAAGTTTTAACACTTTGAGCTTTAGGCTATTATGGGTTTTGTGTTTTAAAGTGCTGCATGTAATGAGCAGCTACTTTTTTGGAAACATTAAGTTACCCAGGTTTATTGCCATCTGATACAGAAATTATTGCAAAGAAGCAAATGTAATTTAGAGAGGCGAATGTGCTCCATTCCATCCCTTTACCAAAATGAGTTTCATTAGATTTATATTTGGTTATCTTCAGTTTTATTATTTTTTATTGCGTGAACTGTTTCTTTGATTGGGGTCTTCTACGAAGAGCAGACTTGTGCATTTAAAAGTTTTGTTTTTCAAGACCTTATTTTGAAGCAATCACCTCCCCCACTAGATCCATTCCACTTGGCAGCTGTTCTACTTCTCTGTCAACAGCCCCTGGGGGTGACGCCTTTTTAGTGCTTGAAGGTTTATCCTGAAGCTAGATACAGAAACCCAATCTTTCCTAAGATAGACACAGAAACCCAATCTTTCATAGTAGATTTTTAAGGTTTCTTTTTAGTGTTCTTTAGCAATTCCTTCTTACCTTTCTCAACTTTGAACCACAAAGAGAATTACAGAAATCCCATTTACGGACAATGAATATTTACATAAACCTTTTGAGAGAATAATTATTTTGTTAACACCTTCATTAAAACATAATAAACTGCATTTCCTTCTTCAAAATTCTGAAACTTCTTGCTACTCCAGACATAAAATAGCTCTTTTTAGAAATTTCAAATGCATTTACATAGACCTATTCTTGAGAAGCAAATATATGTCTTCAGCACCAATCTGTTTTTATGATCAGGAAGTATATACTCATCCTCTTCATTTTCATAAATATATGATTTTGTTGTTATTTATAATAATATATTTAATTTTTAAGTTTGATTTATAATTTCATATTAACCCTCCTAAATCCATGATATTATTAGCTTTTGTCTAATATTTGACTTTCTTTCATGTTGTGGAATTAACAATGAAATTCCTAATTTTTAAAAAATGATAAAACAATATCAGCTTGAAAAAACTTAGCATATTTTCTAAGAATCAACACAAACTTAATAATATAATCACACTACGGAGAGCCTAACTATATATTGGAGTCTTTTGAAAAGGTAGTTTATGTTTTAACTTTAACATCAACGTACTGCTATATTTAATCCCAGAGCTTTTCAGGAAATTTAAGAGCTAAGTTGATATCTATCTCTGTAGGAAGAAGAAATGAAGAAAAGCATAAGAGCTTTCTTTTTTTTATTAAAATTGTGAAGGGATTCACATTAGCTATAACTAAGGACATTTGTTATAAAGGCTTATTATTTTTAGTGCCATTTTATGGACACATAGGAGCAATTTACTCAGAATCAAAGAAATTCCCTCTTCCATAGATGCTCCAGTTGGTATACTGTCCATGAAGTAGTAAGCAGTATGTTTTGATTTATAGGGATTGTGGACATGGTTAACTGAACACTGGATTCTCAGGAACAAAATAGATGGGCAGTGCACTAAAGTATGTTTTATCTATACAGTGGGAAAAACTAAAGTCCTGGTGAATAGAAAACACATTTAAGTTATTCTTTTCTTGGAAACTTCAAGTTGAAAGCCCAGAGCTTTCCCTCAGTTTTCAGATTTAAGGAAATTCATATACACGGAACCCCATTGACCAAAGGTAAGTTTGAATTTCTTAAGAATTAGTTTTCAAAGTATGATCCGTTGTTCACCAACGTCAACATCACCTGGGAAATTGTTATAAATGCAAGTTCATTGGTGCATATCACAGACCTGTTAGATCAGAAATTCAGGTTTTGTGCTCAGAAATAGGTCTTTTAAAAAGCCCTTCAGGTATCCTGGTTCATGGTACAGTTCGAGAACCACTGTTCTTAAGGAAGAACCCTACAAGTCTTGTTAGATTTACCCAGCTTGCCCTAAAGAGAACTGTGCCCATTTATCAGGGTGACTGTGTACTAGGAAACAGATATGCTCATGTATTTTGGAGACTTTTAGATATTTGTTCTAAATGGTCCCTACTCCTCGGGCAGCCAAAATATCAAGTTTGGGCCAAGTTTGTCTCATAGAAGGCCCAGTAAGTCCACAAACCTTTCCTGAAGTTACCTCCTGAGTTCTGAAGGAGAAGTTGAAATAGACACACTTGTCTAATGGCATAATCTATGGCTTGGCTCTGTGACCGATGAAGTGAGGGCTGTTATTGCTGCAAGAACCAAATGGAAACCCTTGGGACTGTCCATTCATACTAAAGTCAGAAATCAAAGCAAATTTCCATGTTCCTGGAAATTCTCAGGGATTTGAAATACCCTCGAAGATTTGAAAGATACAGAAATGTTGTTCATATCATTCAGCCTTTTATCTTATCCATTTGGTGAAAAACCAAGTGGATCCTGTAGTCCGATACTGACTGCAATCATAGTTGAGGCCAGAGAGGTGACATCTTTGCTAAAGTAAATCAACACAGTCTCTGGCACCTGGTAGCTATTGAGATCTGGCAGATTCATTCTTTTCATGCCAGTCAAAAGGGATGTCACAGGCAGTGGCAGGGACAGAAGTCCAACTTAATTCTCATTCTCCAGCACTAGTGCAACACTGTTGCTGTGTGTCTTATGTAGTCTTCAAGGACCTTGATTATTTATACATCCCATATTAAATCATACTGCTTACTATATAAATGATATCATGACATTGGATCTGGTGAGCAGGAAGTATCAGGTACCCTAGAAGTACAAGTGGAATGTGTGTGCTAGAGCCAAAGTGCAGGAGAAAATTCATGACATATGTTCAGGAATTCACTACTGTGATTTTTTTAGGATTTTAATGGAGAATGTGGAACATTCTTCTGAATAGGAGCCAAGATGCTTTACCTTGTGCTTTGTACCACTAGGAAAGAAGCAGAATATTTGATGGGCCTTTTTGGATTTTGGAGGCAACATACACCATATTTAGATATGCTGCTCTGACCCATTTACTGTGTAACCTATATTAGGAATCTTAGTAAATTTATAGGCAAACCCACTAGTTCTCCTGAGACCTTGTACAAGAGAAGGCTCTAGAGTAGTTTCAGTTCCAGTAATGATCTGTAGTATAACAAAATGTATCATTTTGTCGTTATGACATTGCAGATCCAACATTGCTCAAATTGTCACTGGTAAGAATGCTGAATGGAGTTGGACAGCCCCAGAGGAGAATGACAGCACAGATACCTAAGGAAAGTCATGTCTTTTCCTGCTGATAGACATTCTTCTTTTGAGAAGCAAATGGCCTGAAAGAATAGTGGACTGGCCAACAAAATACTCACTTATGGTACCATTAGGGAGACAATACCCTATGACTTTGAGTATAAATGTACCAGTAGCCAATAAATGATGCTGTTTTTATAAAGGTAGAAGATACACGCCAAGGCACCAAGGAGTGGAAATGGCAGTAGCCCCCTCACTATCTTACTATTGTACCTAACTACCCATTCAACTTTGAACTCTGCTATTCAAGATTTATTGGTTCCCCAAGAGGAAATCTTTCCTACAATGATCCTATTAAACTTGAACTTGAAAAGGCCTCCTGTATATTTAGGGCCCTTCTCTGTTGCTGAGAAAAAAAATATACAGAGAAGGGAGCTTCTTAGCTGGTTAGGGTGATTGGTCTTTATTACCAAGTATAACTATCTAAAATGGCTGAATGGCCAAATAGAAAAATAAAACCTGTGGATTCTTTACATGCTTCTGTTATGTAGCTGTATATAGCAATTGATTTTGAGTATTACTTTTCCCCCTTTTCTCTTCTTCTATCACTTTGGATGAGGAGTGTTGGAAGTGATTAACTTAGAAATGGTGGATTTATAAATTCAGAGATTATGAAAATATAAGGAGCCACATATAAACCTCATGGAGAAGACTGCCTATGACATGGAGATCTTGGACTTGAGATTGTTGCAATAGCTAGTGGAGCTTTGTGGCTCTCACTGAGAGGGAGAGAAAGGGAAGGAGGGAGGAAGGGAAAAGGAAAGGAAGGCATCTCTCTTGCTATGACAGATGCAAGCATCATATTGTTTAATACAGGTAAAATGGTGATAATGGATGTCAGAGTGAAAGAGGAGGACTGCTTTGTTGTTAGACTTTTGCTCCCTTCTCCCCTGATCTGCATTGTATCATGGAAGGGAGGCTGGCGAGGGAGTAACGATGGCGTATTTTATTTCCAAGACCCCAGTATCAACCAGATTCTTACCGGCAAGTACCAGCAAGATACTGGAAGCCAAAGTATCTCCCCCTCCTTTTCCACATCAAGTAACTTCTCTGGCAGCAGTTGTTTTCACTTTTGGCTTCAATTCCCACTCCCTCGAGCAGACAAACCTGCTGCGGCTCTTGTTCTTTCAGTTGACCAAAGCTCCGGGGATACAGGAACACCATCCCCTCTGTCTGCCTCTTATGAAAAGGCAAAGGTAATAGGTTCTTGCTCTTTTTTTTATTTCTGGATTATTTCATCAGCCCTTTGCAGCTTTCAGATTCTCCACTGCCTATTAAATGCAGAAGTTTCCTCTATTATACATTTTTAAAGTGGTTTCTCTTTTTCCAGCTAGATCACAACTGCCAGAGATCTTGAGGAGAATTGCCATCCCATTGCAAAGCCACAGCTTCAGATGAGGTCAGTACAGATAAGGAGAGTCTGTCTTATGCAGAAAGAGACAAACCTTAAGAGGGATTTGTGGATCCTTAAATCTTCATGGAGGAGGCTTCTTTGAGCTACTACATATGACTTCTGCTTTCATTCTGGTGATAGTTATTTGAGGGGTTCATGTAATCCTCTGGCCAAGGCAGAATTTAATGAGTCCTGCTTTGCCATTCAAAATTAAATTTTTATAAAAATGGAATGTCTGAACAATGTATTTGTGTATATGTATGCACATATACTTACTATGTATATACATATGTTTATGTTAAGAGAATTTCTGTTTTCTTACATTGTTATATCTATATATCTATATCTTTCAAAGTTTAGCTAATAGTAGTTATTTCCTTTTCTCCTTTAGAATAGGAACTCAAGCTGCTGTCATTATAATTGGTACATATTCTTATTTAGATTATTGTCACGTTTCCGATATGTAATGGTATATTAGTTTGCTAGAGTTGAAACGGGAAAATACCACAGAGTGGGTGACAAACAACAGAAATTCGTTTTCTCCTGCTTCTGCAGGCTAGAAGTCTGAGGTCAAGGTGTCAGCAGAGTTGTTTCCTCCTGAGGACTATGTGGGAAGGCTCTGTTTCAGGCTTCTCTCCTTGGCTTGGTATAGATGGCGCTCTTCTCCCTGTGTTTTCACATAGTCTTCCATGTGTATCTGTGTTTGTCTGTGTCCAGATTTCCTCTTCTTATAAGGTCACCAGTCTTATTAGATTAAGGACCACCCTAATAGCCTCATTTTACCTTAATTATCTCTTTAAAGACCTTGTCTCCAAATATAATCCTTTTCATGAAGTACTAGGTAAGAGTCAATATATGAGTTTGGGAGGACAAAATTCAGCCCATAACAAATAGAGACAGTACTTGTTCCCCAGAGTCATATCCTTTTCTGTAGAAAAGACACAGCCAGGACCTATGTTATGTAGCCCACCTCTCCCTTGCCCCTATGTGAGGCAAAAGAATGTGACCAGCAGTGATAATGTTACCTATGCCCAAAGTTTTTAAGAATTATGTGTGCTTTCCCTGTACTCTTTTTCCCCTTCTGCTATTTGGATAGTTTCAATGAAAAGGCCCTAAACTAGAGGATTTGGAGCCACAAAATAGAAAGAGCTGGAGTGAATTACTCATTGCACGGAGAAACAGTGGTCAATATACAATCAGTTACACTACATATCTATAGATATATCTGTATCTATCGACTTGTAATCTGTTACACCTCTTAACTGTTGGAATTTAATTTCAGATAGCATTAACCTGGTTAATTCATAAATAGGTAAGAGAAGTGAGGTGCTGCCGTGTTGCAGAAGGTTAGATAATGTAAACTATAGGTTAAAAAGTTGAAGATTGATATTATGTAGTGACAAAATATTTGAGAAAACTACAGCTATCTGCGATAATTCAAAAGGTAAAGCATGTCCTACTTAAGTCTGTAGCTCTAGGGAAGTGGTTGAAAAGGTGAAAGCATTCATTTTTGTTAGCTTTTACTTGATGGTGTATCAAGGTGTTATACAAGAGGAAAAGGCAAGAATTGGCTAATTTCAGAGTAGAGGTGGAAAGAAACAGCGCTGAGAAATTTGGGTCCACCCATGTTTCGGAAAGGCAAAACCTTCTAGAACCTAAATAGTAAGGGATAATACTAGAAAAACGATTTGCCTGACAAAGACACATTAAGATTTCTTAGTTAAAGAGGGGGTTTCAGTATTTTGGCAAAATTATAGTAGGGGAATTTCCTTCCCATTTAAAATAATTGTTTCAGAGGCATGAGGGGGGAAAAAAAGCCAGGCTTAAAAATTATCACTAGAAAAGAACTTTGGTGTGTTTACTAGCATGTGACTGACTTGTAGCAAATCCATCAGAAGTATACTAAGCTCTTAGAGACTAATATTGCCAAGAAAAGAAAAAGCTTTATCTAACTATCTTGCAGTTCTAGAACAATGCTAGAGCTTTCAATTTTGGCAGCAGAAGGAAGCATCCATCTCCCAAAGAGGACATACTCCTCAGTGCCCACTTCAGATGTAATCATGGGGGGAAGTGTGACATGAAGAAACTCCCAAAGACTGGAATCAGATGCCAACAGAGAATGCCAGAAATCCTGAGTCTAGTCAAGAAAATCCCTTCTTTCCTAGGATAGAGACTCAGCCAGGGTCCCTCATTGCTAGGGAGCAGTGCCTGCTATATGTCTCTCTTTCACCTGTTTTTACCACAGGATATTTTTACTGAGGTTTTGTCCCTAGTTCATTATTACACATTGTGGGAGTTTGGTCAGGGGCAAAGTAGTTCATTTTTAGTTTATAAATTTCCAAACTGTGAAGTACCAAATCTAGACCTGAATAATGTAATGTATAGGTTCCAACTGAAATACTGGACTTTGAGATACAACCAGTACCTGCTGTGGACATTGGCTTTTCTCCTTTGGGGCAGGGAGAGAATACATTTTGTAGTCTGAATAAGGTTACAAGTGAATTCTTATTGACCAGGAGGACAGACTGTGGAAGATGTGGCTAATTATTCCTCCTAAAATCCATCTCCTCTGTCTGCTGAGCTCATAGCTAGATTACATCTCCCAGAATCCCTTGCAATTACAGGAGGTTATGTTAGGAGGTTTCAGCCAATGGAATTTCGGCACAGGTGATGTGTGCAACTTCCAGGTTTTACTCAAAATCTTCTTACACAAGGTCATCCAATACTTCTCCCCTACCACAAATCAGACGTTGACTCCTAGTGCCTCTTTCAGCTGAGTCCCTGATTTTTTGGTAGCAGTGTCACTGCCCCTCTCTGCCTTGCTCACCAGAAGTAGCCACATTGGACTTTGACATGAGTGAGAAATAACTTCTACTTTTTCAAGGCACTAAAATGCGGAGGTCCATTAGAGTAGGTAGCATAGCTTCATTGTTGCACTCCACTCATTTTTGTCCGTCACCCTCTGTTACCAGTATAAAAGTAGTGTTCCAGGAGCAAATTTATTGATTTCTTGAATATTTGTTACTTTTAGAATTTTTTCTTTGAAACATTTTTATTTCATTGATCAAAATTCACAGTCTTCAAGGTGAAATGTTGTGACTAGTGATGGCTTTAGGTGATGAAAAATACAAAAAGGGCAGAAAACTTAGGGAAAAAAAATAAGATTAGAAGTCTAGAAAATAAATTCTGTTTTTCTTTTGGGTTTGTGTGGTTACTAGCTACACACAAGCACAGCAACGGATAAAATTCACTCTTGTCACCCCATTTCAGTTTTACTTTCACTGTAGTGTTTCCGGCTGATAAAATGGTGAGATCAGAAGTGATAGCCATGGCCACTTCTTTTGCCTGGCCACCACAAAAGGCAAAGTGGTGCACACATGGTTTCCTCTGTAAACAGATAAACAGATTAGAGTTAGGAATAGGACTGTTGTTCCTCTGTTGTGTCTCTAGCTTTGGACGCTTCGGAAAGATTAATAGTCATAGTAATAAGAAAAGAGAAGAGTTCAGTGGTGATAATATGCTAGAAAAGCCGTCAGCCTGCTTTTCTCAGAGCTATTTTTTATTCCTCAATTAATCAAGATGTGTTAGATTATCTTCATATTCCCTTCCCCAAGATCTCTGATCCCCTACACCGCTTTCACAAATGAAGTCTCCACTGTTAGAGAACAATGTAAGTCATGAAGTCTCAAAAAAACAAATTATAAAAACCGTGTGAGTCTGAAATCTGAAATTTTTCCTTCCACCTGTGATGCAGGAGTCCAGCTTTGTTTAACTCCCTCTAGTTATTTATGGGATGCTTTGTTATGTGTCTGACTTGTGACCATAATAAATTGAAGTCTTCTTACATTTGAAGATCTGACTTTCCTTTTCTCTTACTTCTTTTATCATTACCTGAGTAACATGCAGGTTTTATTGGGTGCTTTTCCTCTAGAGGGCAATGCTAATTATGCTGCAACTGCTAAACTGTAATCCTTGCAGTAACACAATAGTGCTGTGTGGTGTGGAGAGATCCTGTGTAAAGAAACATGTTGGGATCCACAGAGAATAAGGAGAAAATCACAATAGTCAATGCCAGTGTTACATTTCCCAACGGAGAACCCAGTATATATGCGTGTGTTCCCAAAACAGAGACTTTAGAGAATCATTTCTACAAAAGTTTCTTTATATTCACCTTTATTTTCCTTACCTTGGTAATATTCCAAAATATTGGTCTACTCATTTGTTAAAGTGTTTATGAACTCTTACTCATTTGTCATAGATCCATGTGTTGTAAGTTATATGCTTTATTTTAAATACTAAAACATTGACGCTAGAGAAGTTGCATGACCTACCATGACAACTGTACGAGTTAGTAGCAGAAAGAAAATTAGAACCCAAGGCATCTGCATCCATGTTTACAAGTCTGTGCATCCAGAAAGTTCATAAAATGAGCTATTTAGGCAATGGCTATAAAAAGCAAATTGCAAATGTAGCTTGTTTCAGTGACCTTTTTTATTCTCAGTATTAATGCAATTAAACATAGTATAATAACGATTGCCTTTTTTCTCTGCAAGTAACAGAATGCTGTTTAGAATGAGTCTAGCGTAAATCTCTGTTCAGAGTGTGTGCCAACACAAAGCCACTCATATAAGGAAGAAATCTCTAGAGCTTAGGTTTGCACATCAAAGAATAGATTGAAGCTGAAATTGCTTAAATATAAGAGCTTTAGGCTTTTATAGGATGAAATATTTTTGACTCTCTTTATATTGCATGTGGACATAAATGTTTATTATAACATTTTAAGTATTTCTATTCACCTCTAGTAAATGGAGCCACATTATAATCAGGATCTTGAAATTCATTGCCTATATATAATGTTTTTAAGGTTTGAATTTATACTCCTGTTTATGCTAAGGAAATTTGGCTATCCATTTTTTTATTTTGAACAAACTAAATTTAAGCGATTTAAATTGAAGTTCTGAGTACAAAGAGTTAAGACACTGCTAACATTCTGCCTTCCCGCATATAAACTCATCACCCATGATGAAACCCATTTAAATTTAGAGAATCTTATAATGACACCAATAAATTCTTAGCTTCTCATGGGCACAATCAATTCACCTTGTTAACTTTTCCTAACACCAACAGTAAAATTCAACTGGGCTCTATTTTCTTTCCTGTAAACTAAGGGTAGATAGATCTTCACATTTTATTTATAGATGTTGGTAAACAACAAAAAAATGATAAATTCGATGTAGAATATACAAAGCAATTAATGACATTTTTTAAAAAGCCTAAGCAACAATTCTTGCGGTATTTAGACATCATACATTCATAGTTTCAGAAGTGAAGATAGTGAAAAACAGAAATGTTACCATGGAGATAAGATGTTTATGTAGTAGTGTGAGGGGTGTCGGGGGGGAATGCGAGGGCCATAGGTAAACATGCGGTAATCCTAAGCATTCTGCTCATAAGTTATTTAGATATATTTAAATAGTAACTCTCACCTTGAATGAGGGGACCCCAAAAACTTGCTGTGAAATATGACATTTTAATTTTCAATGAAAGAATATTGAAGAGGATATTGTTACAATAGTGATGTTAAATTTTATTTATTGTAGTCTATATAACGCAAAGGGAGTTACAATGCAAAATCATTTCTGTCTTCTATTACAGTCCTTGGTATAGGTGGCTTTTTGATAATCATCTAAGCTTCCTAAGGCCTAGTCTCCATCTCAGTGTCTGACTTCATGTTTTACTCAATGTAAATGTTCAATAGGTACCTAAAGAATTCATGAACTTACCATCCCTAAATAAGTCTCTTCTCTATGTAATTAATGGCATAGGAGAGGATTATGGAGTACAGGTAGGAATTTTGACTTGGAAAATGAATCAGAAAATTACAAAGTGTGATACAGGGAAGTGAATGAGGAAATGTCCCAGAGGCTGCTGCCATTTTCCTCATCTCTAGCTGTGTCTAATAAAGCCTCCATTCTAATCCTCCATTGCTATGCTTAGAATTTCTTTCCTTGAACATTTTCTTCAAAGGATCAAAGCTAATTCATGTCTACTTTGCCTGTAAGATGTATTAGAATCTACTTGTCTGGAGGGACTTGCCACCTTTCAAACATGTGCAATGTAAGAATTATTACATTTGGATTTGGAGATGGGAACGTGAACTGGCTGAGGAACGATGACTGTGCCATGGGTTCCATGACAAACAGAGGAAGAAGATCATTAAATGTGTATGGTCTACTGTCCAACATTTTAGAATTATATTTTGTATATTATAAAGTGTATTATATTTTTTCTAACTCAGATGAATATCCTCAATTCAGGAAAGGCAGTTCAGTCTTCAGGGCAGACATCCACAGACTTCTTGTGTAGCACAAAGTTCTGTTATCGTTGTTATGGTGTCTTTTCTCCATCAGGAATGCTGCTCCTTGTCTTTGGATCACTCTTTACCTTCCTTTACAGCTCAGCTTAAACATCTCTGAAAAGGGAGCTTCTTATGATGCCATCTAAAGCAGCTGTAACCCCTTGGTTTTCTTTAAAGTGCCTGTAAAAACCTGAAATCATCATATGCATTTGACTGCTAACTTGTTTTCTGCTTTTTCCATTATGAAGACAATGACCGTGTCGGTTTTGTGTCCTTATATTCCCAGTGTCTAGTTTAATGTCAGCCACATAGTAAGTCTGTAACAAATATTTGTTGAATGAGTGAGTCAGTGTTGTCAACTAGTTGTGATTGTTAGTCTTACATTACACTGTTGGGTTTTGGCTGTTTTCATCTCTTAGATTTCATGCAGGAAAACTTTTACATTCAGCATTTTCATATAACCCTGACCTGCTATTTCTCCCTCCTGCTTTTTCTCCCCCATGGCCACCGCTTCAGTGCTGCTGACCTAAGTTAATTGACTTCCCCACTTCCAAATGACCTAGAACTCAAAATGATTTATATGGAGTAAAGAAGAAAGTAATGCATTTTTATCTGGAAGAATGAAAGTTATATATAAAAACCATGTGCTTATTTGATGGTGAATATAGATAATAGACATTTACTCTAACACTGTCTCTATTCTTTTGACAGCTTTCATTACTTTCACAAAACTCACTCAACGGCTTCCACTTTCCATTGAACTGCTGACTATCATAACTCAGTGTTTGGAACACATTGTCCCAGATGATGGTTAAATAATGAACATATCAGGAGGCCGGCCCGGTGGCACAGTGGTTAAGTTCGCACGTTCCACTTCTTGGCGGCCCGGGGTTTGCCGGTTCAGATCCCAGGTGCAGACATGGCAGCGCTTGGCACGCCATGCTGTGGTAGGCATCCCCCATATAAAGTAGAGGAAGAGGGGCACAATATTTGCTCAGGGCCAGGCTTCCTCAGCAAAATGAGGAAGACTGGCAGTAGTTAGCTCAGGGCTAATCTTCCTCAAAAAAAAAAAAACAAATAAATAATGAACATATAACTCGGCATGAGTTCTGTGCCACCCCAAAATGAATATGTTCTATTGTTGTTATAGTAATCTTTCACTAGAGAAGAATGTTGTATTTTAATGAGCTTCTCTTGCCTATTTCTGCCTAACAAGATGCGATATATACATCTAATTATCATCACTAAGTGCACGGTAGTCCCAGGATTGTCTCCATTCTCTTCATGTATATGTGTAAATATGCTACCTTTTCAAACATCCGTACTAGCGTAAGGGAGCAAAGATGTGGCTATGCCGTGTATTAGTTTGCTAGGGCTGCCATAAAAAAGTACCACAGACTGAGTAGCTTAAACAACATAAATGTATTGTCTCACAGTTCTGGAAGCTATGAGTCCAAGACAAGGTGTTATCACGGTTCATTCCTTCTGAGGGAAGTAAAGGAGAATCCGTTCCAGGCCTCTCTCCTAGCTTCTGGTGGTTTGCTGGAAATATTTGGCATTACTTGGTTTCTGGATGCTTCACTCCAATCTCTGCCTTAATGTTCACATGGCATTCTCCTGTGTGTGTCTGTCTCTTCACATTTGCTATTTTTATAAGGACACCAGTCATATTGAATTAAGGGCACACCCTGCATCAGTATGACCTTATCTTAACTTATTACATCTATAAGGACACTGTTTTCAAATAGGTTCACATTCTGAGGTACGGGGGGTTAGAACTTTATCAATGAATTTTTAGGGGACATAATTTTAACCCATAACACACCCTATGATTCCATTACTGATATTTAAACATAAGATGGGCAGATTGTCTTTCTCTGATAAACGGATGCTCACTGAAGAGTGAAAGAACATTAATCAGTCACGTAATATTTGCTTTATTTGTTGCAAATAAATAAAAACCTGAATTTATTTTACATTGCTTACTTACTTTGTGGACACAGTCTTTACGTGCTTACATATACTTGAGTCATATATACTTATATTTCTCATGCCTTTTTCCTACTCTGTAGATGCAAAGAAGGGAAATGTCAGCTTTACACTGTTGAAATATTTCTACTATGAGTGCATCCTTGAAGTTTCCATAATCAACATTAATTTTTTATTAAATTAGCAATACTATGAAGCTACACAGCTCAAGAAGTGAGAAACTCTTAGGGGCAGGCAGGTGGTGTAATGGTTGAGTTCATGTGCTCTGCTTCAGTGGCCCAGGTTTCTCCAGTTCAGATTCCGGGCACAAAGCTACACACCACTCATCAAGCCATGCTGTGGAGGCATCCCACATACAAAATAGGGGAAGATTGGCACAGATATTAGCTCTGGGACAATCTTCCTCAGCAAAAAAAATAAAAATAAAAAAGGAAGTTTGGAAATCTTAAAACCTCACCACTGTAGATTACCCTAAGGTAAATGTAGGCAGTAGGCTACCTTTTGAGAAAATAAACTCATAAACAAGACCTGGATATTTATTTACCTTGATTGTAACCAAAACAACCAAGAAGAAGGCCTTGACATGTGAAACTCATTGATTTGGGGATGTCGGAGAAAGTCTCTTATTAAAATTATAGATTCTTTTTCCAAATAAAGAACTCCATTTATCTGATTTTAATGCCAAAGAGACTATCTGCCTAATTTGTTAAAAGTGAAAAACAAAAGTATTGAAGTCACTTGAGTGCCCTTAGAAACCAGCTAATGAATAAAGTTTTCAGAAATTTTCAACATACTCTCCTTTGGAAGAACTAGGCTCTCATCCCTTGCTTATATTTTAAACACTCTATAACGTGGAAGAATGCTATATTTTTTCTACTTACACTGCATATGACCTGTTTACAGTTAATAAAATGGCAATGCTTTCATAAGGATAACTAAAATTAGAGTCTATGCTTGTATTAACACTTCTGTTCACCAATTAATTCTTTTTAATTTTGAATGTGTTATGAAAAGTTAATACAGCAAAATTGACTTGCTTAAGGATGGAATAATAGCAGGTTAGGCAGTAGTTTACTTTCAAGTCTCAAACTTTTTTGATTTTAAGCCCTGTTTTATAAGTGCACCTAATGAGGTCAACAACCATCAAATAGAGAACAGAAATGTCAGTATGGGCTAAATCTGACAATTTGTTCATTATTCACTGTCAAGAATAGCTTGTGAACTTTTAATTATAATTTCTGATGAGAAACCCCCCCAAAATTGAAGACAAAATAATTAGAATAAATGAGACTAGTCCATGTGACAGGCTGATATATTTCATCCCTATGACTATGATTTTAAGAAATAACATATAAATTTTAAAATAACTCATTTATAATAATGTCTATGACCTTTTGAATTACTGTCTTTCATAATCTATGCTTATTTATGTCACCAATTTCTAGATCAAGATTAGTCAGTCATTTTTCTTTTCTTTCAGGGCTAAAGACAGAATGTTAAGTTTAAATATTAGAAACCCATCTTAAAAACAGATGCTATTTATTCAATTTGCTTATTTTTCAAATTTTCTGCTGCTTTTCAACTCTGTATAACCTTGAACTTACCCCTGCTGATTCTCTGATGTTCCAGGAGTCACACCTGTTCTTAAGAGGGCTGCGGCGAGGAGGAGAGTGGGGAGTGGGTTAGCATTTGAGAGAAACACTTGGGTGAACTTTGCTGAA
Organism: Equus przewalskii; assembly: GCF_037783145.1. Lineage (NCBI taxonomy): Eukaryota > Metazoa > Chordata > Mammalia > Perissodactyla > Equidae > Equus > Equus przewalskii. The sequence continues at coordinate 55,344,201 of NC_091846.1, forward strand.
AAGGATTTTTATGTATTGCTGAGTCCTTTTGTCTGCTGCCCCAGTGACCTTTCTGTTGACAGCGGCCACATGCCTCTTGCTGTCCCATGGCTCAGGATTCTTCCTTCAGGCAAAATAACAGCCAATGGCTCCACTCTAAGGAGAATACTGTGTAGTTTTGGCTTTTAATGGAAAGCTCAGCAGTGGGAGGATAAACATAAGGAAGGGGTTTTATTATAAAATGATAAATAAACATTGATACCTAAAGTGTGTGTTACTAGGAGAAGGAACAGCTAGGATTTATTCCTACTGTCTGAAGCATTGTAACCTTCAGCAAGTTAATTATACTATTGAGATTTATTTTCCATATACACAAAACAAGAAAGTTAGACTAGATGTTAGAGCGTGATGTTCTATCCAACCACCTTAGTCTATGATTTGATTGTATGACAATATGTATGGGCGGTTATTAGCTTCCAGGTTATTCTTCTTGGGCTGCTTTATACCCCCTTGCCCAAAACACAAGTCTTTGGCTTTGCCATTAAAACTCTATTGCCTTTGACTTTAAGACATTGGAAGAAGCCTGGACTAACACTGTTACAGAATCAGAGGGTAGAAGTTGACAAAAGGAAGAAGTAGGGATGAATTGACTAAAGGAAATGGATCCTGAGGAGCCAGAACACTCTACTGCCTGCATGATGATGACATCGGCCTAACACCTACCTCACACTGCCTGAAAGTGTTCACCCTGCTCTGGTCATCTGCCTGACATTATGACAATTAGATATGCACCTAAGTTACCAAAACGTCATTTAAATATATCTTCAAAGTTAGTTTAACACTGAAGTGAGGAGGATGTTTAATATAACTGTTTGCTTGACCTTAAAACATGAGTGATACAAAGGATAGGCATAGTGGCTTCACCACCAGCTAATATTTGCCTCGTGTGTATGATGGACCGTTGTTCTGGACTGCATGTACCATCTTACTGAAAATCCACAAAGATCATAGGAAGTAGAAATAACTGTCCTCATTTTATAGGTGGTTAAGCCAAGGATCAGCATGTTTATATAGTTTTCTAATGGCCGCATAGAGCTAATAAATAATAGAGATAGAATTCAAATAAAAGTCTAACAGTAAATGCCTACTCCTAATTGCTATGAAATATTAACATTTTCAGATAGTAGGATTTTACAATACCGAAGTCAGTTTGGACAGCATTATTTCTTTCCTTAAATTGTATATAATTTTATGAACTTGAATTCAGTAATTTTAGCTTAACATTATAAAACAAATATTTTCCACATCATTAAAAATCTTAAATATACTTTAGTTTCCTATTGCTGCTGTAACGAATTGCCACAAATTTTGTGGCTTAAAGCAACACAACTTTATTATCTTACACTTCTGAGAGTCAGAAGTCCAACCACTGGTGTTACTGGGATAAAATGAAGGTGCCGGCACTTCTTTCTGAAGGCTCCAGGGGAGAATGTTTTTCCCTTGCTTTTTCCATCTTCTAGAGGCTGCCATCATTGCTTGCCTTATGGCCACTTCGTCTTCGAATCCAGCAGCTGTAGGCTAAGTCCTTCTCATATCACATCCCTCTGATGGACATTTCCACCTCCCTCTTCCACTTTAAAGAACATTTGTGTATACATTGAGGCCACCTTAGTTCTATCTGCAACTTTAATTCCCTTTTGCCGTGTAACTTAACATATTTCCAGGTTCTGGTGATTAGGCTGTAGATACCTTTGGCGGTGGGAGCAGTATGCTGTCCACCACAATGTCTAATATTATATTTTAGAACAGGATCCTAATGCTTTATGCTGCTAGGATGCTGTCTCTGAGTACGTTATTAACACTGATATTATTTTCTTATTTATCAAGGAAATACATGTATGAACACTGAGCTAACACATACCTAAAAGTAGTAGGAAATTACACATACACCTACGTTATATATTACTTACCTACTACAAATTTCTCATTTCCTGAGTTCATAATTTTGTCTCATTGGGTAGTCATTGAAATATATTTTAGATTTTTATTTTAAGGTAGTATTTTTTCAGGATCTGTGCACATATGTGACTATATTAATGTTGATTTTACACATGAAAGATGGCATCGGTGTGTAATTCATGATTATAATTATTTCCCATTGAAGATCTGTAAGAATACCATTTTTCCTTTTATGCAGCATTTCATAGGAGCAATATAAGACTGGAATAATAGGTGAACATAAATTCTTCCCTGTTGTAGGTTTAGAGAATTTACCAAAAAAAGAATATAAATATATATATATATATATATATCTCATGTAAAGATGTCAATATCTTAATTTCTATAATGTGTAAGTATGTTATGTTACCCAGAAAAAGGGAGTCTGCAGATATAATTAAGATTGTTATGGACCTTAAGATAAAGTGTTCTGAAAGATTCAGTTGGGCCCAATCTAATCATGCAAACCTTTAAAGGCAGAGAAATTTCTCCAAATGAAGTCAGAGAGATGCAGCAGAAGGGGGAATCAGGGAGATTCAAACAGCAGGAGGGCCTTGACCCAAAGTCACTGGTGAGAAGTCAACGTGGGAACCCATAAGGAATGTGGACAGCTTCGAGGAACAGAGCGGTTCCCTCTGACAGCCAGCAAGGAAATAGGGACTGCCGTTATACCACCATAAGAAACTGAATTTGGCCCACAACCAGAGTGCGCTTGGAATGGATTCTTCCTCAGACCTCCAGGAAGGTATACATCCTTGCCAACCTTTCGATTTCATCCTTGTAAGCACTAAGCAGAGGACCAGATGAGCACTGGAACTTCTGACCTACAGAACTGTGAGATAACAGGTGTGTCTTGCACCAATTAGCAATAATAAACATATATGGAAATAGTTAAAACTGCTTTTCCACCAATGGGATTGACAAAGCTAAAAAAAAGTTTAATCTCTTGTAGGGTTAACAAGAGATCTTTCATAAACAGTTTATGAGAACATTAATTTGTTGTGATACTTGAAAGCAATTTGACAGTATGTGTGAGGATTAAAATTCACGTCATTTAATTTGATAATTTTATTCATATAAACATATCTTAGATATACTCACACCTAGAGCAAAGACATGTATAATAATGTATGTCCATTTTAAAACTGTTTGTATAAGAAGAGTAGAAGGGACTGCTTCGTTGCCAGGGCACGTCCATGCAATGGAATGCCAGGAAGCAATTTTCATCAAGTGGACTTATATTTGTTGCCATGTTATTATTTGTAAGAAATACATATTTGGGCATTCAGATGACCAAAACATATTTCTCCTATATATTTGGTCTTCGTCCACAATTCCTGATCACAGTTCCCAAAACCCTTGAAATTTCCTGAAGAATAAGAGTAGTGGGAGCATCTTTTGTTATAAAATTTGGTCTCTCGTCCTCAGTTCCCGAAATTGCTTCATAGCCATAAAGGTGAAATGAGTGTCCTGCTGTTCATAACAAGCCCTTTTCCACCACAACTGGGTTTATGTTAATGAGATGACTTTTGGAAGGCACCTATGGATGCCAGTGGAGCCAACCATGTGATTAGAGAGTTGGAACTTTATGTCCCAACCCCTGACTCCCTGCGAGAGGAGAGGGCTGGAGATTGAGATCAATCACCAGCGTCCAATGATTTAGTCAATCATGCCTGTAATGGACTCCCTCCAAAAAGGAAAAGCTTCAGAGAGCTTTTGGGGTTTAAGAAAATGTGGCGATCTGGGGAGAGTGGCTCACTGGGAGAGGGCGTGGAAGTTCTGCACCTTTCCACATACCTTGCCCTATGCATCTCTGCCCTCCAGCTGCTCCTGAGTCATATCCTTTCATAATAAACTGGTAATCTAGTAAGAAAAATGTTTCTCTGAGTTCTGTGAACTGCTCTAGTCAATTAATGAAACACAAGGAGGAGTTCATTGGAACCTCCAGTCTATAGATGGTTGTCAGAAGCACAGTGGCAACTTGGGCTTGTAACTGGTGTCTGATGTGTGGGGGTGCAGTCCTGTGGAATTGATCCTTTATACTTGTGGAATCTGATGCTATCTCTAGGTAGATAGTGTCAGAACTGAGTTGAATTGTAGGACACCCAGCTAGTGTCTGAGAATTGCCTGGAGGTGTGTGAAAAATTTCCTCACACATTGGAATTGGGTATAGACTGCTTTGCCATGAAATAGTCCCCAAGATGCATTTTTGAGTGAAAATAATCAAGGTGCAGAAGAGTGCTACGTTATCATCACATTGTACAAGAGCATATTTGTATAACGGTGTCATGGAAACTGGGAGACTAGACTGAGAAGGAAAGTTTTGACTGTAATTATTTTATACCATTTGAGTTTTAACGTGTGCCTGTATCACTTTTCAAAGTAGTTCATTTCAAACTTTTTTCTGCTTATAATCAAATTGCCCTCCAGAAATTTTGCAAAATTTACATTCCCATGAGACATTTAAGTCTGTCTGTTTTCCTGTAAATTCATTCTTCTAAAATGTGTATATCAGATTTCACTCATCTCTCTCCCCTGTGCCATATATACAAAGTTATCCAGCACTTATAAACCTACCTGAATACATACATAGAACTTTATATACTCCAAACTCACATTTCTACAAAGTTTTTAAGTATGAAACACATAGAGAGTATCTAGTATATAGTCAATAAAGATCGAGGTTCAGGGAGGGACACCAAAAGCACATTTCATATGGCGCTTACAAGTTTTAATGTGTAAAGCACGAGGGTAGGGCAAACAGAACATTGAAAAATATAGTGGTGATGGGAGGTTTTCATGGTAATACAACATTGAAGTCGTTTAATATGATTTTAATTCTTGTGGAGTCAAATTCAATTTAAAACATGCTATGAATTATTAGACTAAATGGGATATGCACTATTTCCTAGTGGTAGAATATGAAGAAAGCTTAGTTTCCTTAATGATGTTTTTTCTGTTTTCTATCATAAATGTGTAATTCATCCTCATCAGGGAAAAATATTTTAAACAACGTATACATAGTCAGGGAATCATAAGTCTAATATTCTTTATTTGCCATTGTTAACCTGGGCAGACATAGTAGCATCTGAACAAGGGTTTCCCATCTATTTAGAGATTGATAACATGGATGAGCCATTGTTGGTGTTTTTCATTCTGGTTTCACAGCCCTACTTTTTTGATGTTGTATGCATTTTTCTTTCCATGTGTCTTCATGGACATATTAGTGGGAAATTGCTAAACATGCATCAGTTGTTGCTAATCACCCTCCATCCTGAGATGAGTCCTTCTAATTCAGAACAGGAAAACTGACTTGTGTTTTTGAATTATGTACAACTTGTAGCCCATTTAATGTGGTGTGTGTTCTGTTATACAGGACAGTTAATCACGGGATAATGCTCACCTTGCCTGAACTACCCTCTTTTGGTTCCAGAATCAAGGCAGCTGTAATAGTCAGGTGGAGTCCATCCAGCTCATATTTCTCTCCTGTAATAACAACTCAGAGATTTATTTAACTCCATATTTTATGAACCGAGTAAAAATATTAGTTTCTAATGCATAGACACTTAATAGGGAGTGAAAACTGTATATGCATTTATTTGACAGGTTGTCTGAACTTTAAAACCAAGGATTTGGTGGAATTTGATATTAACGTTCAATTGTACTTTACCAACACTCACGAAAACCATTTAGCTAAGGAATGTATTTTTTTTCTGGTCTATCCAAATTTCTCTTCTTGCTTTATTTCAGTTTTGTTGATTCTGTGTCTTGTACAACACTAATGAGATCTGAGATGTCCCGTCCCTACATGAGTATTCTTACTATTCTTTTATTAAAATTCTAGATTTCTATATCTTCAATTGGTTAAAATTCACATTCAGCCTAATATTTTCAGAAATTATTCTCTTGGGAGGATAAGCTTTCCTCCAATATGTGCTGCAAAATCCCTGGTTCTAATTATGCATTAATAGAAAAAGATTCCTTCTTTACACCATCCCGAAGCTTCTTGAATATCTCTGAACTTTCTTTGCCACTGGCTCCATGTTTTACATGTATTTTGGTGCCAGGAAAGACCTTGAAAACTCTTCTCCTGGTATAAGGAATAGTAACTGTGTTGAAGATGAATCTCACCCTTTTGTTGAATTATGTTCACTGTGACCTTTCTTTGAGAAATTATCAAACTTATTGACTGCTGCAGGTTAAAATTTAAAGCTTGTGTACATTATCAAGGCTGCTATGTACAGTTGTGCCTGTTTTGCACTGTGTAACACCGGAAAGAGCTATTCACGCCATAGACCTCATTGATTTGGATGTTTATCGTGATAATTTTTTACAGATGGCTGGAAAGTATTTTGGAGCAACAAAATTAATACATCCTGATAATGTTCTGATATATGGAAGTGTTTTAAAGAAGAGAGACCTTTTAAAAATGTGGACAAACAATCATATGAGCTAGCATCGACCCTCCCTGTTGTAACAAGGAATCTGGGGATTGCATACATTTAAATACCTTTAGGCAGACAAAACTACAAAGTGGTTATGAGCATGGTTTTTGGAGTCAGAAAGACCTGGTTCAAGTCCTGATTCCTTCGCTAACTAGCTGTGTGACTTTGGGAGAAATATTTAACCTCTCGGAAATCTGGTTTCCTCAACTGAAAAACTAAGGATGGATAATAAAAATTTCATCAGTTAAAACATTAAGTTACTCTCAAAACATTAAGTTACTTAGCAAAGTGGCTAGCCGGTGGTGTACACGTAATGGTAACTCTTAGATACAAATCTATGGAAATTCAAAACGTTGGCCAAATAGCCGGAACTGCTGGATGATCAGAGGAATATGATTCAATAATAGTCAGCCATGGGTAGGAGTGTTAACTCCAGAAGCTTTGGATGCATCATATAGAATGAGCTGTTATGAGTACGGATAGAGTCCTCCGCTTCCTTTAGGCAGAAAATGCAGCTGTGCACGGCAGAGATGGAACTAGTTTCCCTCAGAGGAGTCTCTAGCAAATAATAAACTCTATGACATCCAGGTGAAGAGTGCCCACTTAAAAAAAAATCCAAGAAACAGCCCTATGAGAAGAAATTTTGCTAAAATAAGAAGACCTTTGGAGTTTGTTTTTCTCTCTGCCCAAGACAGGAAAAGAGTTATAAAATTCACCACTTGTGAATTCACCACAGGTGAATTTTCTAACTCTTCCTGGGTATGAAAATAACAGGCCACCCAAAAAGATCAGCAAGAAGTAATAGAAGGGTACAGAGATTTACCTCGGGTAGAATCATTTAAGCAGTGATGTTATGTGGGGAGCTCTGATCTTTTGGTGACCAGGAGAAAATGTAGAAATATATCTAGCAGAGAACATTTTAATCCCAAAATACCCACAGAAGTTCTTGAGGCAGAATAGCTGATTGAGAGCAGATGTGGAAACTTGGAAAAAGAAACTGGATGAGGAATAACTTGAATGTGACTATTGTGTACAAAACCACATCTTTCAAGAAGTTTGCTTATTTTAAATGTTTAGTGTTTGTTACACTGTGCAGTTTTTATCCTATTTTCTCAAAACAATTTCCACGGACCATCAGAGAAGGGATGGAGCCCAGGGAGAAAGAAAGATTCAGTCACAGCCCAATGTGGGCGTAGGGAAATCTTTAGAATTAGACATGGGGGAATAGTTGTGTTGTGGCTTGGATTTTCTAGAAGCAGATACTGAGATGGATTTTTCATATAAAATATTTATTAAAGATGGCACCTGTGAAAGAAATGAAGCCAAAGAAAGATTGAGCAGAGAGAGAAGTCGAAGTGATGCTGTTCTGACAAAGCCTTAGCCAGCCAGTAGGGAGCCTGGCATTAGTACTGCCCCACACAGTTGTCCCAAGTTGGCCTGAAATGGCTAGGCCTTGATACCCTGCCCCCCTTGCTCAGTCAGTGGATATAAGCTGCCATCCTCCCCTCTTGCCCCTGCACTCAAGGACGAGGTCTTAGGCACAGCAGTGGTCTGCAGCTGAGCTGGAATTGAAGGAGCTGAAAACTGGAGAGTGGCTGTTGACTGCTCTGCTATAGCTGGGCATCAAGTCTGCCCTTGATGCGCGATCTGTGTGGCACGTTTCTGGGTCCACCACCCTCATATAAGCTTTCTAACATGGCTTTGATAGACAAGAACTCAGCCAAGTACTGTACTTCTACGAATCTTGACTTTATATTTCAATTCTATACCCTCATGGAAACCTTATATATTTTCTTTTGTAAGCACAACAAAGATTTCATAATAATATATATCAGAACCAGGCAGGCTTATATGTATCTACCGGGCAAATATGAACCATATTTTCCACTCAACATTTAGACAGGCACTCCATAATGTTTATTTCTCTTAATATCATAGTATTCATTATTTTTGCAATGTCTCATTTATTTCCCCTTAACATGTAGATATATAAATCTTGAACTCATACTTTTCCAAATGAAACTAGGAAAGGTAATGCTCTCTATGGTATTCTTGTCTTCTCCAAATATATTTGAAAGAGTAACAGAATTCACTATGTAGAAAAAATCTATAATTAAAGAATTATGGTAAATAATCCTGGTCCAGCAAATTTCAAAAAGTGTTATAGACTTGAAATCTAACCCTAAAGTAAACTAAACAATTCTGTGTGTTTATGCTTCATATTTTAATTATTTCTCCAAGTAATATGTGAAAGACTTATTTCTCAAAATGAGGGCCTTTTTTCCTGGGAAGAATAAAGGTTCTCTTTCTTTCATCTCTTAATAAACCAAATTTTATACCTAACATATTCACAGTTAATACCCCTAATTTAGCATCTATAGTTTATTTGAAGAAAGAAAGAGAAAAAAAGATTATTGACTGCTCTGACGTTGACAGCTTTTTCCTTGGCTTTCTTCAATCACAGTTTTGACATTCCCTTGACCATTCCAAACCTCGATGAGACCCTTCAGTCAGGAGTTTCACAGGAGTAGGCAAGCATGAAATTAATTTTCCAAAGTGAAGTAGCTTACAGATGCCAGAAGCTCATAGCTCAGTAGTATTGGTAAATCCCTAAATTAGTTCTTTAGCTTCTAGGTTGCTTTTGTTGTTGTTATTGCTCTTATGGTTTAACTGGCTGAATTCCTTCAGTTTTTGTTTTCTTATATAAAGAGAGAGGATTATACATTTTCAGAAAGAAGATGTTACTTTTTAGTTGTGTGTGTGTGTGTGAATTATCTGGCTACAATCTTTCTTGGCAGGGCCTACTTATCCAGGCACGCACCAATTTCGTAATGTTACTAGGAGATATTTTCCTTTCACATTGCGTTTATAATTGTTCCAGTAATTTCATTCTGATCCTATAAGAGACAGTAGAATGTACAGTTGAGACCCATAGCTATAATCTCTACTCTAAGGAATATGAATTCTGGCCTCTGTGCAAAATCATAGAGGACTTTCACATGAGGGACTGTAATATATTATATGGGTTTCTCACTTACAAATAAATATATTGAGCTAACTATATTAAAAAAAGTGTAATTTTTGTTACTGTAACCATTTAGAATATACCTTTTACTATATGTATATTGGTCTTAATATACTACATATTTCAAGTCTTGCAAAGTAATTGTTATTATTTTAAATGAATCCCAATCAATCATCCAGAATAGTGGTTGTAGAGTGTGTGTGTGTGTCTGTCTGTCTGGAGGATTCTCCAGTGGCTTTTGGCTATAATGGCTAATTTAGAGATAATTAGTCAAGTTTCTTACTGTGAATTCCCATTCCCATCTTGATTTACATACCATCAGCCATGAAATATTGACAGACATTTCATGTAATGTAGTGTATTCTCATGGCCACAAATCAGACACTTCATTTCTCTGATACCTTAGTATGTAATTGAGATGGACATACTTAGGGTTGCAAGAATCTCTTCACATTTATCCAAAGACCTGTGGAAATAAGAACAAAAATGGAAGCCCTAATACTGCGTTCTTCCACCCAGGTCAAGGGAAAAAATCAGAAGCAATATTACATCTAGTCAGATGACAGAGATTAGTGTCATCCTTGTAGATTTACAGGATGCAGTGTTAATGCTCTCTATCATATCCTAGTTTCCAGTAAAAGGATAAGTTATTGCATCGTGCATCTGCCACTACAATGAAAGAGGTACAGCACTTACAGACTTCTTTGGATTCTGAAGACTTTACATACAACACTTGGGAAGGTGGCTCCAAACTATTTAATAGTGCCTTGAGAAGTTGTGTGTTCTGAGTAGGGTCCAGAGGAAGAAAGGATTCTGCAGCAGATTCAAGCTATGAATTTTGCAACCCTTTCTATTAGACCATATGGCCCAGGAGATCTCAAGTTGCCAGAGATGTCCATGGTAGATAGGAATGCTTTGTTGTGTGTCTTGCAGGCCTAGACTCCTCAAAAGAACTTGAGAACTCTCCTCAAAAGAATTTGTCCATGCTTCTGAAGGAAGTCCGTGCTGTCAGCAGCAGAAAGCTATTCCTCACGTGAAAAGAGATCCTGACGGGCTACTGGACCCTCATAGAGACTGAATGCCTAAGCAGGGGACAAAACCAACTCTGCAGACGGAGCCACCCATCATGAGCTGGGTATGGCAGACCTGTCAAGTTGTAAGGCTTGGTTGACAAAGCATAAGCTCATTATACAAATGAAATAGTGCCTTCATATTTGGTCCTGAGACGGTCCAGTGGAAACCAGTTAGTTTAACAAAAAAGTAGCCTGTATACTTGTGTCACTAACATCGGTTGCATCCCCTCTTTAGATTATACTTTGGCCCTGTGGTAATTTATATCTGATCAGATTATTGAAAAAGAAGGAAAAAAAAGCCATTCCAATTCATGGATGGCTTTGTTTAATCCTATGGTACAAGGGGAGGATGATGCACTGGCTGCTCAATCATCACTTAGAGGTGGCCCTGTAAGAGCATGCTGAGGAGAAAACTTCCGAGTAGATTGCTCTGCGCAACGCCCCTGAACATCAACTTGGGATGGGGAAGAGCAGCCTGAAGAGCCTCCTAAGGTGTGACTGTCTTGGCTCATCGTCCAGAGGTCAAGAAGGAAGACTGTTGGAAGATTAGAGACCACGTAGCCTGGCAAAGAATCACATGGATAGTCTTATGAGAGTGAGTGCAGAGAAGGGGTATCTCACATCAGGGAGGATCTCTCACAGAAAAGACCCTAAAAACTATCCAGTAGAACTCAGCCAGCCACTGTCCCCAGCCATTCTAGTATTTTAAAAACGGATCAATAATGCTATAGCCATTGTAATCGGGGAGGAGAATTTTAACTGCTCCAATGGGAAGGGCTTTCTCTCACCAAGGCTTCTTTAGCTTTTACCTCTGTTTAATCTTTCAAATTCTTGGTGACAAGTTAATTGTCTTAAACTCATTCCTTACTGGGATCATGAATTCCTTTTGACTTGGATTAACACATTTTCTGGGTTTGGCTTTTCCTTTCTCACCTGCAATCCTTAGCATAGCACCAATATCTGGGGGTTCATGTAGTGCCTGATTTATCATCATATGATCCCGTGTAGTATTGCCTTTCACAAGGGAAAAAAATTCACTGACAAGGACGTGCAGCAGTTAGCAAATTACCATGGTTATATCCTGGAAGCTGTCAACACCATAGAATGTACCAGCTTGGAGAAGGCACCCTGCCATTTGGGCCGATGCACTTTAAGTTCATTTTATGGTGCTGTCTCATGTAGATATAACACATATGTCCAGGACTCAAGGGATGGATATAGTAGTGGCCCCCTATCACATTAACTCCTAGTTACCCAAGCTGCCAATTTGTAATTCCCATTTGTAACATTAAGATTTGTTGGACTGCAGTGGCATAGTGGTTAAGTTTGCTTGCTCCACTTCAATGGCCTGGGGTTCGCTGGTTCGGATCCTGGGTGTGGACCTACACACCATTCATCAAGCCATGCTGTGGTGGCATCCCCCATAGAAGAACTAGAAGGACTTACAGCTAGGATATACAACTATATACTGGGGCTTTGGGTAGAAAAAAGAAAAAAGAGGAAGATTGGCAACAGATGTTAGCACAGGGCCAATCTTCCTTACCAAAAAAAAAAAAAGAAAGCAGGCCTTAAAAATAATTTGCTGTGCTAGAATCCCAAGTTCCCAAGGAGGATACTCCTATAAGAAGAAACAATAAGATTTCAACTAGATGTAAAATTATAGCTGCCACCTGAATTTCTTCCTTCCTTCTCTTCCTCCCTCCCTACCTTTGTAAATTGTGAGTTGTTATCATTCTGGAAGAATCAATGACAGGATGGGATGAATTTAATGTGGGGCACTTGTGGCTCTGTGCAGTGTTGCAGGTGACGTCAATGGCCCATTCTTATCATCTCACCCTTACCACTTCAGTGTACACAGGTTTAACTTCCAATGGCATCACCTGAATTTTATTGTTGATGGTTTATTTGTGCTGCTAGAGACTACTTTGTTACTTGGAGTCCACTTTACCACCACTGTGACACACTGGGAATGCTGAGGACTTGAAGACACCTAAGAACAGCTCTGAAACAACGACAGATGGGAGCTGCTGGAAGTAGAATATCCCACTTCCTTGCCACTCGGGGGGGATAATGTAGAGGCGGGCACCACAGGTCAGCTCCTAGTTTCCCCAGTGGAAATAAGCTCAAATTGCTGACTTGATAATGCTCACTTTTATAGGGTGCCTTCTTTGATTTCACTGCTTTATTCCTCTACCAGCGTTCTCTTTACCTTCAAAGTAAACTGCTAACATCCAGATGTTTGTGTGTAATGCTTACTTTTCAAGAATCCCGTTAGATATCACCCCTTCTGGCATCCAACTTGGGTGAAGGTTTCTGTTTCTCCCAGGCTTTGTTACTGTTTATGCTGGCTTCTGCTGGGGCGTCCACATTCCCCTCTAATTCCTGTTGCACAGTCCAACATAGTCTCCAAAGTCTCCTAATTTTCCAGCCAGAAGGTCCTTCGAGATATACTGACCCTTGGTCTATCCGCACCTGTCTTAACCATATGGGAAAAGATTTTAGCTAGCTGAGGCTCACGGGATCCCTGCGGCATGGCTTGGTCCTGGTTATACATGCACTCATTCTCGGCCTCAATTATTTGTGGAACTTGCAAACTAGAAAAAAACTTGCTGTTAGAAAATGCATTACCAGTTGCCTCCTAGTTTCATACCCCTGAACTGAATTTCTAGCCTCACTCTCCTCTTCACACCAGAACTTGACTATAAATGTTTCCAATAATTTTCCTTTTATTCTGGTCTAAAGAGAGTGTTTATTTTCTAACCTCTGTAGTAGAAAATTATAGTTCAGCAAATATATTTCAAACTTAAGACTTCTTAATCCCTTTGAATGATTAAAGATAATAATTAAATTCTTTAATTTCTCATTGCAATTCTGCTGTGATTTCTTTATCTAGCAAGGATAACGTCGTCTAGCGTGAGGAGAGAGAAGTCAATAGAAAGTACACACATGCATGCACACACATGGTAGTTTATACTTCTAAATATTACCCCACTCATATGTGCAATTAAGTAATCTTAAAAGACAATTATCATGACGTGTTGAGGCTGCGAAATCATGAGAGATCAAATGTTAGATACTTTTAGGTTAGCAAGGGCAGAGTGTTTTTAAATACTATAGAGCAAATGAAATATTCAACAATTCTTTATCATATTACATGAAAGGGGCAGGTACCTCTATGTGTTGGGGGGAAGGGATGTCACGGAGCTGTGGATTGATGCATAAAAAAACTTCCATATGATCTCAAAAGTGTAATCAGATGCTGCTGGTTAGCTATGTTTCCACATGACCTTATGCTAAGATTTCTTTAAAAGATATTTTTTATATCATGGGCTTTGGGAAAATGTATCCCTAATAATCTATACCCATTGTTTCTTCAAATATTAGCTCCATCATTTACTTCAGGATATTTACCTCCTAGTAATGAATATGTATGAATATATTACATGAATATATTATATCACAAGTATATAGTACTATATGGTAATATAATTGTAGGAGATTCAATAGTATATAATTATTACATATATAAAATATAATTAAGCATATATCATATAACATGTAAGTAACTATATATAAAGGTATATATTTGTCTACTATACAATATGTCTACTTTGCAATATTTAATCAATGCATTATATTTAATATATATTATGAATTCCTGATCATTATATATATTATATTATGAATTCCTAATTTATTGATAAGAGAGGGCAAATTATATATTTTATATGTTGCTAATTCAACTCTTTAAAATATTTTTATATATTCTTAATTCTCTGAGAATTAAAGAATTCCTGATTTCTTTGAGTATAGTTTAGTATCCTATTCTTATGATATGATGTATTTTCTCAGTATAATTATTTAATAGGGAAGGACAAGAATTTTTTGTTGCCCATGTTTTCTTTGAACCACATCTCCACTGGTTTATTGCACATGACAGTTAATGAACCTTGGTAAACTAACTGAGGTCTCGTCTCCAATGCTCTAGTGCCTTCATTCTTGTCCATCTCCTGAATTTATAGCGGCAGCTGTCCGAAAGGACTGGTTAATGATTGTTGCTGAAAATAAACTGGATTCTGTCACGACTGAATGCTTCAACTAGTTTGGGTGAAGAGGGATATAAGATGTCAGATTATGATACAGGAAAAAAAGTTAAGAAGCTATTGTATTGCATAAATCTTGCTTTCCAAAATGCATGAGAAGAAAATACAGACACATAAAAAGCAAACCTGCAATGTCAAATGTGATTTCTGTATAAATGCTTCTCAGTGTTGCAAGTGGAAAATGCATGTTGATGATTTATTATTTTATTTTAGATACCGAATTAACTTGGTAATGATCAGTTGTTTAACAATAAACCAATGTTTATTTCTTCCAAAATTCTAGATTTGAAAATTAACTTACCAATTTTCTTGGTAAAGGGAAACATAAGATAAAAAGGAATAGTTTCCGCTCTTTTTAAAAAGGTAATAACTATGAAGAAAAAGAAGAAATAGGCAATAGGAAAATAAAACTCTGCATGTAAAGTTATATAGAATAGTAAAAGTCATAGATAAACATGGTCTGGACTCTTCCAAGGAATACGTAAGAGGATATAAGGAAATAAATGTTACTAGCTAACATCCATTAAGAGATTCTACTGGGCCAGACCTGTTGCTGCACACAATGATTAGGAAATTTTTAAGTCTCCTTAAAAATGAACAGAACAACAACAACAACAAAACAATTGGGTTACATACTGCTCCCATTTTACAGACTGGATCATTCGAGATCACACAGCAAGTATGTGGTGCTATTCTTATTCAAACCGAGGCATTTCTAATCCAGAACCTGGGCTGCACATCACTGTGTTTATTATGTTACTGTGAAGAGACACCTAAAAACACAGATCATCTTGTATGTTACATTTCTTTATGCAATGAGGGTAGGATCCACCTCTCTGTGACAGAAGAAAATGTATCCTCAACAGCCTGTAGCCTCAGGCACGCCTGCAGTTAGGCGATAGGGCCTGCTAGAAGTCAGCCCTAATACACTCATAGAACTTGTCTGCCAGACTAATGTTTCCTGACACGTTGGTAGACAAGTCTGAGCCCCAGAAAGCTCGATTTCTCCTGTATGAAACCTTAAATGGAAGACAGGGTGTCTGCACCATACAGGGTGTGTAAAACTCTTTAATCACTCGTTGCACATACTCTCTCTGGTGAATGCACTCTGTTTGAAGTCCATTGCTAATTAACGTCAACCAATGCCACATATGTAGGCTGCCTTGAGGATCTCCACTCAGTTTTTTGGGGGGGAGGGTGTTTTCCATTTTTGTGAGGAAGATTAGCACTGAGCTAACATCTGTTGCCAACTTTCCTCTTTTTTCTTGAGGAAGATTGTTGCTGAGCTAAGATCTGTGCCAATCTTCCTCTATTTTATGTGGGCTGCTGCCACAGCATGGCCTGACTAGTGGTGCTCTGTCCACACCGAGGATCCTAAACTGTGAACCCCAGGCCACTGAAGTGAAGCATACGAACTTATCCTCTATGCCACTGAGCCAGCCCCAAGAACTCAGTTTTTTTGATCATTCATCCATACATTATTTAACAAATATGAATTAAGAATTTCTACATATATTTTGCCAGGCATTGTTTCAGGAATTGGGGATGGAGCAATGAAAAATAACGCCCTTATCCCTGATGGGGTTTATAGTTGAGAGAAAAGAGAAGATTGGTAGGGAATGTGGTTGAAGAAATAGCAAAGGGCTGTGGTAAATATTTGGATTTCATTGGAACTGTGATAAAAAGCCATTGGAAGCTATTGAGCAGGGAAGTGATCAAATGTGGCATATGTTTTTATTTTTTTTTTTGAGGAAGATTAGCCCTGAGCTAGCATCTGCTGTCAATCCTCCTCCTTTTGCTGAGGAAGACTGGCCCTGAGCTAACACCCATGCCCATCTTCCTCTACTGTATATGTGGGACGCCTGTCACAGCATGGCTTGATGAGCAGTGCGTAGGTCTGCACTTGGGATCCGAGCCAGCGAACCCTGGGTCACTGAAGCAGAACGTGCAAACTTAACCACTGCACCACCAGGCTGGCCCCAAACTAGGCATGTATTTTGAGGGGATCCTTCTGGCTGCTGTGTGGCGAATAGACATATGCTCTTGTTCATATGGCTAAGTTAGTTCTTTTGGTCCTAAAAGGATAGTAATGTTATTATCTCCATTGTGTTGAAAAGAAACTGAATCTAAAGAGTTTGTGGAATTTGACTAAGATCCCAAGACTGAGAAATGAACCCAGACAGTCTGACTCGCCTTCTTAACCATTAGGTAGTAATTGTCTCTAGGGAATTAGTGTTGTCAGGCTCTACCTATGATTGACCTTTACAAAGGGAAAAACATCTTATTGTTAGGTCCTCGGGGAAAAGTTCATGGATGAGGCGAGCCGATGAAGCAATATGTAAAGAGAAAGCAAGCCAGCCCAGAGGCACACGAGGAGTACCAAAGACGAAACAGTCAAAAAATGCGAAGCACTTGGAAAGGAATATAAAGTGGCAATTACAGCTTTAAAATTCCAAAGTATTGGTATATATGGTATGTGTTTTTCATGTATATAATTATGCTCTCATTCTTTAATTTTCATTTCCAAAATCAGCGAAGTGGTTTATTTGACTTTTAAAATTCATCAATATAAGTTATTTTCACTGACATAATTTTATGGATTCATCTCTTTTCAAGATGTCATTTTTCGCAAAAGGACATTGATGTCAGGAAAGTGGAGAATTTTCTAATTTACACTAACCCATCAGGAGGTGTGTGCATATGATGAGGGGTGGTGGGGAACGGAAGAAAAGGAGAGAAGAAAGGAGAGGGAAGGGAAGAGGAAGAAAGAGAATGAAGGAGCAGGAGCTGGAGAATGGGGATGTGAGGAGAACGAAATTCTCACATCTCAACACTGGAAAATTGTTAGTCAAAGGAAAGGATACTGCCAATTAGTGCACATTATTTGCATTTGTCTTATGTGTTTAAAGTGAAGCTGGCTCTGTCTCAATCTATTTTTACAGCATAGTATATTGACACATAGGGGTGTATATATATATACACACACACACATATATGTACACATACACATATATATATATTTTATTTCTACATCCACATCCCAAGACTCTTCTCATTGTATGCCACCAGAGAGGGCTTGTCTCCAGGCTGCCTCTCTCTTTATCCTCCTCTCTCTTTAGCCTTCTCACTGTCTTCCAATCTCCTATAGAGCTAGAAGAATAAACCCAATATATTATACACTGTGAAGATTTTAAATGACAAGATAAATGCCAAGGAAGTACACGAGTACTGGCAGGGTGTTTCCAGATCTTAGGGTTTAAATGCTTTAACCTTTAGATGCAAGTAGCTCCTTATCTCTGATTGACATATGTTCTTTAGTCTTGTGGGTTTCTAACAGCTTTTAGCAAGCACTTTATATTTGCCCCTAAAAATACGTATGATATTATCTTAGTACATCTCCCTTTCTTTAAGGCAAATTCCTTTCTCTAGTTGGAGCTGGACTTACAGAAAGGCAAGCACTGAGAAGAGCAAGCATACTGAGAGCTATTCATAACTGAAATTTGTCCTTATTTCTTTCTGACTTTTAGAATCTTTGTCTATTTACACTAGCCTTAATTTGCTATTTCCTAAAAATTACTGTATCAGTTGCAAATTACATTCTGCTGTTAGTAATAGAGACCAAACTACAAAGGTTAAACACAACGTGGTTTATTCTTTCACATAAAAGAACCCAAGAGGTAAGCTGTTGACAGCTGGCTTGGTAGCTCTATGCAATCAACTAAGACCAAGGCTTCCTCTGTCTTTCTGCTGTGTCGTCCATCATGAGTCATTTTCATCTGCAAATTTACAAGATGGCTGCTGCACTCCATCTATGATACAGTTTCCAGAGAGGAGATGAGAGGAAGGGGAGAGAAGCAAAAGAAGGCTCATTATAGAATGACTGCCCCCATTTTATTGAGGGACTTCCCAACAGACCCACTCTACACTTTTACATGTGTCTCCATGACCAGAATTAAGTATATGGCTATGCCAACCTGCAGGAGAAACTTGAAAAATGTGATCTTTTTGATAGGCATATTGCCAAACTGAATAAAATAAGGAATCTTTCGTAAAGAAGGAAAAGGAGAATGAAAATAGTGTTGGCAGCTGCTAGTCCATGACATAATCATGTAATGTTTCATCCTTAATCTGGAGTCATGATTGTCTAAACTGAAAATGACTTTAGAGATAACGTCACCTAACTCTCTATTATTATAAATAAGGCCATTTACTTGTTAGCATTTAATAAGTACTAACTTAAGTGACAGGCAACATGCTAAGGACTTTACGTGCAATATCATGTTCCATGTCTTTACGATGTCTACAAAATTGACATAACTACTTACCAGCTGTGATTTGGGTTAAGACGCTTCACATTAAGCCTCAGTCTCTACACACAGGATCCTGGGGTTAGTAAACACGGA
Organism: Equus przewalskii; assembly: GCF_037783145.1. NCBI lineage: Eukaryota > Metazoa > Chordata > Mammalia > Perissodactyla > Equidae > Equus > Equus przewalskii. The sequence goes on from NC_091846.1 coordinate 55,363,227, forward strand.
ATATTCATCAGTCTTTAAGCTCCATGTGAGTAAGGGTTGGATACTCCTAAGACACACCATGTCAAGGATGATGTTAGATGCATGGGAGGTGTCCAATTAAATTTTTTGATTAATGAGTAGAAGGTCACACTGCTGGCATAGTTTGAAGCAGTTATACCTGACTTCAGAGGCCGGGCTTTGAATTACACTACATTACCTTATTTATTTTCTGTCAAAATGTCTTACTTTGCTTTTTATTTATTCATTACGTTGCATTTTTCCATGGTATGTTTTTCTCCCAAATAATTTGTTTGGAAACCTCATTGAATTAGAATATTTTTTATTGCAAGTGGCATAAACCCAATTAGAATAAGCTTAAACAGAAGGACGTGTATTGCAGGGCTCCTGGGGTTTGTCAAGGAATCCAAGGATATGGATATGCTTGGGCCTCAGGAACAACTAGAAACTACTCCAGCAGAGTCAGCACTTCCTGATCCATACATCTGTTCCTCTCTTCGCATTTATGTATTCCTCTCGTGTTCTGCATTTTGTCATTTTATGCTTTTCTGTTTCTAAATCTGGGAACATCACATTTTCAGCACCCAAAGTTGTGTGTTGTATCTTCAGAAATTAGAAAGAGCCAGTCTCATGTTTACATCTATAAAATTCTCAAAGAACTCTGAGTGGCTGAGATTGGATGAGGTGCCTGCCTCTGAGGCATACACAGAGAGGAAAGGGACTGCAATGATCAGTTTTCCGTGTCAACTTGGCTAGACTATAATTCCCAGTTAGTAAATCAAACAGTAACTTAGGTGTTGCTATGAAGATATTTTATAGATGTGATTAAAGTTTGTAATCAGTTGACTTTAAGTAAAGAGATTATCCTAGATAAATTGAGTGGGCCCGAGGTAGTTAACTTGCAAGTCACTGATGATTCTCCTCAAGACCTATACCCACAATGCTTATTAGCTTCTAGACCTACAACTAGACTCAAGTCCCAACATGCCCCAAAGTGTGAGGTGCAAACTATACCCCATGAGGCTGTGTGCATACACACCAAAAGAATTGTATAATTTCCCCCAATGAAATGAATAAATGAATTTCCCTAATGAATGAAATGTGGAAAATATATGTGGAAATGGATCTTAAGGGGATGAGATCATGGAGGAAAGAACATAAAGTTGGATCAGGTTGAATTTTTTGATATGGATTTACTAAGCCGAGATTCCAGTTTCAGTGTTTTAGCTCGAGGGATTAGAAATGGCTCTAAGAGTTAGCTGGTTTTAGGGCTGAAACTGTAAGGTATCTTACATCAGAACTGCCTTGTTATATTATACTAGAGAAAGTATCCAAAGGCTTAGGGAGATGAGAACGTTAGAGTGAATTTATCGGGTAAGAACCGCTCATCCACCGGGATGTTCCAGAGGACACACCTTTCACTAAAACTGAGAAACAAATTTGTGAGGAGAGCCTTGAAAAGCCCTGAGGTTGCTCTTCTCTGTAGATCACAAATTACAGTTGGAACCGCCACCATGTAACTGGGTTCCCTGAATGCAAGCGGATAATGTGATCCCAGAATAACACAGGCCAGCCAGATGATGGCATTTAATGGGCAAAGACAAGGTGGAGTTGTTTAACTTAATAGACAGCAGAGTCAAAGCAGTTAGAATAATCTGACTCACAGAGAGTTATGGTGATGCTTAGTTGAATATGGCGCCCTTAAAAAAGAAATAGAAGGGGGGGCTGGCCCCGTGGCCGAGTGGTTAAGTTCGCACGCTCCACTGCAGGCGTCCCAGTGTTTTGTTGGTTCGAATCCTGGGCGCGGACATGGCACTGCTCGTCAGACCACGCTGAGGCAGCGTCCCACATACCACAACTAGAAGAACCCACAACGAGAAATATACAACTATGTACTGGGGGGCTTTGGGGAGAAAAAGGAAAAAATAAAATCTTTAAAAAAAAAAAAAAGAAATAGAAGGGAAGGCTACTAAATTCTTGTTTGATCTGTAAAAGCAGAAGAGTTCTAGGTCAAGTGCACAGAAGTCTAACTTAAATCACTGAAACACTGAGTCTCATAGCCCCTCAATTAACTCCCAACACTTGAGCCAGTTTACAGACGTAAAATTCCTCTTGAGGAAGGACTCTGCTATACTGCCAAAGATGTGTACTATTAATCTTTCTCCCAGCCTTCCTCAAAGGACTTATGGCCACTTACCAACATGACAGCTCTGAGGAAAGGGAAATAATACTTTTGGGGGGATTACTGGCCACTATCTTTGAACTGAAATTATTTCCTGGAGACACAAAACATCACTGTGTCCACCATTCAGAGTAGGGGCTTATGGAGGTCAGATAGTCAATGGAATTTTAGCTCAGATCCATCTGGGAGTTGGTCCAGTTGTTTACTAAACATATTCTGTGGTTATTTCCCCTGTTCCAGAATGCATAGTTGCAATACACATGCTAAGCAACTGGCAGAAATTTTATACAGTTCTCTAAACTAGGGAGTGAGGGCTATTATGGTGGGGAAGACAGAGTAGAAGCCACTAAAACTGCCTTTACCTAGGAAAAAAGTAAGCCAAAAACAATGCTGCATTCCTAGAGGGATTGCAGGGGTTGCCATCATCAAGGATTTGAAGGATGCAATGTTGTGATTTCTACCATCCCCATTCAACTTGCTTCTTTGGCCTGTGCAGAAAACAGGTCTTGGAGGATGACAGCAGCTTATCATAAGCTTAACCAGGTGGTGACTCCAGTTGTAGCTGCCATTCCGCATATGGTTTCACTGCTTGAGCAAATCAGCATATCCCCTAAAACTGGTGTGCAGCTATTGATCTGGCAAATGTTCTTTTCTAAGTACCTATAGTAAGGACCACCAAAAGTACTGCTTTCAGCTGGCAAGGCCAGCAATACCCTTACCTTCACTGTCCTACCTGAGAGGTATATCAACACTCCAGCCCTAAATCATAATTTACTCTATGAGTACCTTGATTGTCTTTTCCTTCCATGAGATATCATGCTGGTCCATTACAATGATATTATGCTGATTGGATCTGGTGAGCAGGAAGCAGCAACTATACTTGATATATTAGTGAGACATCTGTAAGTCAGACCATGGGAAATAAATCCAACAAAAATTCAGGGACCTGTCACCTTTGTTAGATTTTTAGGGATCCATTGGTGTGGGGCATATTAAAATATCCGTTCCAAGGTGAATAAGTAGCTGCATCTTGCCTTCTGCAACCAAAGTAGTGCAACACATAATGGGCCTCCGTGCAAATAGAGAAACCATATTCCTAATTTGTTTATATTATTGTGACCCATTTGCCGAGTTACAAAAAAGCTGTTTGTTTTGAGTGGGGCCCGGAGTAAGAGAAGGCTCTGAAACAGGTCTGGATTGCCATGAAAGCTGCTCTAACACTTTGACCATATGATCCAATAAATCCAATGAAGCTGGAACTTAGATGCCTTTAGCAGGCCTCTCTAGGTTAATCACAGTGTCACTCTAAGGGTTTTGAAACAAAACCCTGGCATCCACTACAGATAACTACTGTCAACTTGAGAAACAGCTTTTGGCTTACTATTGGGCCTTAGTAGACACACTGGATGCTTACCCATGTTTAACCAAATTACCAGGCGAGCTGAGATGCTCACAAAGGAGACTGAAACAGCAGATTTTACTAATCAGATGTATAGGATTACCCTTTCTGTGGACACCAGTTGGCCTTTTTTTGTAGTCACTCTTCTCAATGCCCAATGGGCTCATGAACAAAGTGATCATGGTGGCAGGTATGGAGACTTGGCATGAATGTAGCAATTATGAATTGAGTGTTGTCTGACTCTTCGAGTCATAAATTTGGGCATGCCAGGCAGTATTCCATCATCCAACGGAAGTGGTATGCACAAGATCAGACTTGAGCAAGCCCTGAAGGCACAAGTATGTTGGATGAAGTGGCCCAGATACCTTGGGCCACACTTGTGCTATATTATCATCACTTGTGAAGCCCACATCAGTGATCTCATGGAAAGTTCTCTATGAACAGTTTACCAAAAAAGAGAAATGGTTCTCTTATAGATGGTTCTTCATACTATCCAGGCACCACCCAATAGTGGACAGCTGTTTACTATAGTCCCATTCTGGTACGTACCTGAAGGACAGTAGTGAAGGGAAATCCATCCTGCTGGAAAAACTTTGAGCAATGCATCTGGTTGCTCATTGGAAGGAGAAATGACCAGAGGCACAAGTCTATAGCAATTCATCGGCTTCGGTTAATGATTTGGCTGGATGATCATGATTCGGAAAAGTGGTAACAAGGAGGTCTGGGGAAGAGGCATGTAGATGGATTTTTATGAATGGGCAAAGAATATGAAGATACTTGCATCTCATATGAATGCTCATGAAATGATAACCTTAGCAGAAGAATATTTTAAAAGTCAAGTGGATAGGAGTAACCATTTTTTGAAGACAAGTTGACCTCTTCTTCCAGCTACTCCTATCATTGCCCAGTGGGATCATAAATAGGTTGACCGTGGCGACAGGGATGAAAAGGTTATATATAGGCTTAGCAACATAGACTTCTACTCATCAAGGCCAACCTGGCTATAGCTACTGTGGGTTGTCCACTCTGTCAGAAGCAGAGAATAAAACTAGGTCCCCTAGAATAAAACTGGATTGCCAAGTTGATCAGCCAGCTACCTGGTGGTAGACTGAGTATACTGGACAGCTTCCATAGTGGAAAAAGCAGTACTTTATTCCTACAAGAACAGACGATTTGTCTGGACATGAATTTGCCTCTCCTGCACTCAATAATTCTGCCAAAACTACCACCCATGGACTTACAGATGCTTTATTCACCATCATAGTATTCCACACAATGTTGCTTCTGGTGAAGGAGTTCACTTGACAGCAAATGAAGTGTGGCAATGGGCCTACGCTCATGAAATTCATTGGTTGTACCATATATGCATCATCCAGAAATGAATGGGGAATTAGACTTCTGAAGACTCAGCTATCGTGTCAGATAGATGGCGATACTTTGTGGGACCTAGGCAATGTCCTCCTGGAGGCTGTATATGATCTAAATTAGCATGTACTATATGGTGCAGTTTCTTCCACAGCTGGCATTCATTGATCCAGGAATCAAGGAGTGGAAATGGAAGTGGTTCTATTCATTATTACACCAACTAATCTACTAGTAGAAATTTTATGTCCCATCCCCATGACCTTAGGCTTTCCAGTCTAAAGGGCTTAATTCTAAAGGGAAGAATGTGTCCACAATGAGATGCAACAATTCGACTGAACTGGAAGCTGAGACTGCCACCTGGCCACATTGGGCTCTACAAGCCTCTGAATTAACAGGTAAAGATGTGAGTTACTATATCGTCTAGGCTGATTTATCCTGATTACCAAAGGGGAATTGGGTTGTTACTATACAATGGGAGTGAGGAAGAATGAGTCTGAAATACAGAATATTCTCTAGGGTGTCTCTTAGTACTATCATGCCTTGTGATTAAAGTCAACAAAAAACTACAACCACTTAATTCAGATAAGACTGCTAACAGCCCTGACCCTTAATGAATGAAATTTGGGTAACTCCTCCAGGCAAAGAATCATGACAAGCTGAAGTACTTCTTGAGTGCAAAGGGGATATAGAATTGATAGGGAAGAAAGTAGTCATAAATACCAACTGCAACAATATAACCAACTGTAGAAATGAGGATTGTAATACTTATACTTCTTTATTTTGAATAGTTTTTACACACATACATATTAGATATTTGTTTTCTTTCATCTCTTATCTCCTTGTCTTCTAAGGTAAGAGTTATTAATAATAGTGAACTTTATATCACAGTATTTAAAGCATATCAAAGGAGAAGTGTGAGCATCACCTCAAGACTTTACATCCTCTCCTGGAGAAAGGATTAGCCAGTTTTTGGATCTATGCAGGATAGTTGGATCAGGTTTTGTGAAACTTTGTTATGTCTTTATTTAAGAATTAAATTTGGTTTAAAGAGATGTGTACGTATGCCAGGTTGACGAGGGGTGGACTGTGACTGTCTGTTTTATGTTTTAACTTGCTAGGCTATTGCCCTCAGGTATTCAATTAAACATTATTATAGGTGTTATAGTGAAGGCATTTTGAGGGTGTAATCAAATTCCACAGGTAGTTGACTTTAAGTAAGTGAGATTACCCTGATTAATCTGGGTGAGCCTGGTTCAGTCTATTGAAAGGCCCTAATTGCAAAACTGATGTTTTCTTGAAGAAGAAGAAACTCCAACTGTGGACAGCAGCTTCAGCTTCTGCCTGAGCTCCATCTTGCCGTTCCTATGGCATACCTATGGATTTGGGGACTTTCCTTGCCAGCCCCCACAAGTGTATAATGAAATCCTTGCAATAAATCTCTTAAGATACATTTCTTACTGTTCTGTTTGTCTGGTTGTACTAAGGCCAAAACCAGGATAGAGCTACATTTTACATAATAAGATGCTGCAATGGGAACCAAGGTGTAGAGAGGAAAGGGAGCAATCTGAGAAGCTGAATGAGTAGGGGGTGATGGGGTCAGGTGCAGGGATAGAGTAGAAGGGTGTTAAAAAGATGAACCTAGTGAATGGTCTATAGGTTTTTATTATGACCTCTCTGCTGAGTTTACAATCAATATTTATGGTGCCTTATATCATGTAGAAATTCTGTATAGGAAGGCTAATCTTTTCACTATATTTGCCTGTAGCTATCCATTTTTTCCTACAAGATTTCCAAGTTGTCCACAATATTTAATATAGCAGAGTGAGGATAATGCTGAAAGTTAAAAAATCATTTTTTGGGGGCCAGTCCGGTAGCATAGCAGTTAAGTGCTCATGTTCCGCTTCGGCAGCCCAGGGTTCACTAGTTCAGATCCTGGGTGTGGACATGGCACGGCTCGTCAAGCCATGCTGTGGTGGGCGTCTCCCACATGAAGTGGAGGAAGATGGGCATGGATGTTAGCTCAGGGCCAGTCTTCCCCAGCAAAGAGAAGAGGATTGGCAGCAGATGTTAGCTCAGGGCTAATCTTCCTAAAAAAAAAAAAATCATTTTTTGGTTTACCTTTTCACTCATTCTCATAATCTCAGAATTTTAAGTTTTCCAACTGATCAGTTAAAATGCAGTTGCAGTCTCTGTAAACACCTAGGGACATACTCTAGAAAATTACACTATTTAAAAATGTATATATTTAAGTTGGGACTATATGTCCTTTTAAATCTACATCTTCTGTGTTTTTGACTCTCAGCATTCCAACATATATTGTAACCATTCACTCATTATTTTCTAAGCTTTTTATTCTTTGCATATTTCTTTTTTCTTTACTTTTGCTGGAGCAAAATTGCTGCTGAATTATCCATTAACTTTTCTCAGCAATTGCACTTCCTTAAAAAAAAGAAGAAAAAGGCCCATGCTACCTCAAGGCAAGAAAGCAGAGATTATCAGTGTTTTCAAAAGCTCCATCACATAGCAAACAGAGAAAGAAAATTAGGCTTAAAGAAAATTAAAGCCCTAGCAAAACAAGATCTCCGGCAGGAATATTTCTGCTGCAAGTTAATGTGTTTTCCTGTAATGCAGAATGAGTTTGCTACACTGATGAAGCTCTTCCTTATAATTAAACACCAACGAAACAGTTAGAATATATCACTTTTGTTTTAAGTCTCTATCTTTAGGAAGACAACTTGGGGGGAAGAGAGAAAATGAGGTAAGAGAAAGAAATGAGACTAGCAGGAAGGAAGGGGTAAAATAAGCAAGAAGGAGGAAACCTTAAATTCTTTCCACATATCAGCTCCTATTTTTAAAAAGTACTGGAGAGAAAAAAAAAAGTTCTTGAAATAGTAATATTCAATCTGTGGCAACTCAATGCATAATTCAGTCTGTGTCACAATAGACTATCTGATTCGCGGGAATCATTTTGAACGTTATCTTCTCAAACAGCAATTTTGCCTTTTGGAAAGCTAATTTCAAACAGACTGGGATGCCTTTGCAGTCTGTCAACAATAATAGCAGATAAGGAAAGAAAGATAGAGAAAGTGAGAGGTGGGGGTAGGGAAGAAGAGAGGGAAGATGAAGGAAGGGAGGAAGCTAGCTAGTTTTTTCAGGCCAAGTGCTCTGTTTTACTTTATATTTTCTCTCCTCATATACACTTCACCAACTTTGATCTACTCTGGAGCCATCTATCCTCCATGTTCAATCCTAATTTAAACAAAGGCTTTTAAAAGATTCATGTAAAGCATGTTGAAGTTTATATTTCGATCCATGATAATGTTCATACCTACAGATTCATTAAAATCTCTCTTGGAAGATGAACCCAAAGAAACATCAAATACTTTGAAAAATAAATACCCATTAAGGTGGCTGTTACTGTAAACTTAATTTTAATAGAGAAAATTTGGAAGAAAAATAGTTGGGAATCAGGGAAGAGTTAGTAAACTGTAGAGCATTAATTCAGTAAAGTAGTATGCCCTTACTAAAATGATTATTATAAACACAATGCAGGAAAATGTTTATGGTAAGTTGAGTGAAAAAAGTCAGGAGATAAAATAAACCTCCACCTCAGATATAATTATTAAAAATGTCATTTGCCTGTGGGAATGAATATAAGGGGCCACGAAGAACTTAAAGCAACTGTTGCGTTTGAGTAGTGGAACGGGGTAATATTTCAAAAAGTATCTTTTATGCAATAAATGAAAAAGAAAAGCAAGTTTTAACCCATGTGGATCTTTTCCCCCAAAATTCTAACGTCTGAAAAGATAACTGGTACTTTTTGGGGACGTTTAGTTTTCCAGATCACTCTCTTCTATGCCTGTGCTTCTCTTTTACTTCATTCATGTCCTTTCATCTTTTGGCTCACTTGTCAGTTGTCACTGTTTTGATTTTGATTATGCTTGTGCTTAAACTCTCTGATCTATTACCTACCTCAACTCTCATCTTATAGCATATATTTCTCTAGACCCAAAAAATATTGTTAGGGAAGAAAAATGGCTGGAAGAAGGGAAAAGAAGAGAAAGAGAAAAGAGTATGCTATGAGGCAGGCTCTTATAAGGACAAAATTTAAATTAAGATGGATACAATTCCTTTCCAAATTAAAGTTTTGGTCAAGTAGCATAAGATAGACATAAAAGAAAATAATTACACACATACTTATAGAAGATAGGCACCATGAAAAGCTAGGATACAGGAGTACACACAGAAGTACACACACTGACGCCAAGGGAACATAATTTGAGTTTGGGTTCAAGGATGACATCCACAAACATCTGATATTTAAAGTCATTTATAAAAGGTATATAGAAATTATCCAAAGTGAAAGGGAGGAAGTGATTGCTAAAGGCTAACGGAAACTTCCAGTGTGGCAGAGATATAAAAAGAGGAAGAAAGGTAATGAAATAAGGTCTCTAGTAGCTTAGGAAGTCTGAGAAACTCAAATACTGTGACTGTGGTTGAGGCATAGGAGTAAGGGGATGTGTAGTGTTCTTAGATGAGGCCAGACATTTATGCATGATTTTATATGCCATGGTAAGAACTAGGGTATTTGGTTTTATTATGAAATTGCAATGCATAGGGTTACATATTCTAGAAAATACAAATTTTTTCTATTATAATTTTATTCCTGAACATAAGTATAAAATATTATGAATAATGTAGCAATTGCTACCATATTATCAGCCTCATCTTCAATATAAAACTATTATAATGAGTCTAAAGTAGTGTTTGCAAATATATATAAATGAATTTATTTTAACCTGGTTATGAAAGTCCAAAACAGTTTGTCCTGATTCTGACATGAAGTATACATTTCTACATTGAGTGGAATTTGTATTTCCATCAAAGTAAGATACTGGCCCTGTCTGCTGAATGTAACTCTATGCAAATAATATTGATTGACTCACATTCTCTAAAAGTAGCGCAGCAACTCTACGTATTTTTTCATATTATTTTTACTGTGTTTTTTTAAAATTCATGGATGATGACTGGGAGATATTGGTAAACAAGAATTTACTTGTTGGAAGGCAGAGGAAATGATGAAGTGAAATGGTCCTTATATTCAAGTGAATTTTAATGAAATATCTACCTCTGCTACTGAGACCCAATGTGTTTATACTCTTCCTGCTTCTGTTTTTATAGCTTTCTATCTAAAAATATTGCTTTAAAGGCAGCACATTTATGCTCTATTTTGAGGAGAATAATCCTCATATGTTTCATCTGGTCCCGAGGTCATCTTCAATAGCAAAATTTTGACTGCTGGTGATCTATAAGGATCAATTCTCAGAAAAAAGAAATTTTAAGCAGTTGGAAAATAGAAGTGATGCCTGCCTTCTCTGGAGCAGACTTCATTGCTTTAACATTAACAGAAGGAGGGAAACTGCAGCCGCAACCCTCAGGCCAACTGTCACTGTTTTTTAATATCATGATCTGGAAGTTCAGAAGGGTCATCTGAGAATGGGTCTTGGGCGGGCTAATCCTAGGAATGGCTTGAAGATGTGTAAAGATTGATGCTGTGGCTGACATAATACATCCTCTCTGCCAGAAGATTTGGGGGCTGCTTAGAGAAGTCAGATGAGAGTATTTTTCAGAATGTTCCTTACAAGTAGTTTCAGTAGATAGAGAATAGAGAAGTATTTGTGATAATCCCTAGGCCCTTTAATTATCTGCTCTGAGTGTAAACACATGGGTACACCCAAAGAATAGTAGGATAGCACATTTAGGAGTTTTAAAAAATTATATTATGGCCTGCAATGTTTTCATTTCTTGTATGTTTTCCTAATGAAATTCATTTGTGCTATTACATCTTTTGGCCTTTTATCTTATTTTTGTCTTCAATCCGTACAACCTTACTATTATCTATAATATTACAAGATTAATTGTTTGAGGGAAACATTTCAATTTATTTTCAGTTAAGGCAATTTTTTAAAATACGTAAATTTCAGAATTGAGAGTATAGCAGACTCTTGAGCATATTAAAAACTCAATTGCAGGGCCGGCCCTGTGGCTGAGTGGTTAAGTTTGCTCACTCTGCTTCGGCGGCCCAGGGTTTCACCAGTTTGGATCCTGGGCGCAGACATGGCACCGCTCATCAGGCCACGGTGAGGCAGCACCCCACATGCCACAACTAGAGGGACCCACAACTAAAATATAAAACTGTATACTGGGGGGATTTTGGGAGAAAAAAGAAGAAAACAAAAACTCAATTGCGAGAAAGCTTTATAGATTCTATTTTTTTCACTTGAAACTACAAAAGACGTTATAGTTGATTTTAGTTATAAAATGGTAGAGTAAGAACAATGATCTTTAACAGAATTTTAAAGATAAGATGATGTGCACATGTTTTGTCAAAATGCTTTCTATTACCTAATTGGAAATTGGAAAGGAGATTGGGGGAAAAAGTATGATTTGCGCTTGTTGTTGTCATTTTCTTTTGTGATTTTGCTCAGGGATTTTAACCTACTTTAGAAAAGAAAGCTCTTTCTTAAAGAAAAAGAAAAGTTTCATACAAATTTTCTAAGAGATTTCTTCTCAAAGATTTAGATCCTAAAACACTCACTGGAAACTTGGAAACTTATTTTAACAAACCAGAAGAAAAATCTTATGAAAGAATGAAAGAATGTTTTTCCCAACATCTTTATTTAAAGCTATTATTTGTTGAAATAATCGGAGCTCGTATTGAAAATGTTTATTAAGAGACAAAAGCATAATTTAAAATAAATCAGACGTAATTATTCTAAAAGAATAAGGAAAATAAAGTTATCATTGGAAGCACTTACCATATATTAGAATTTATGTTGTGAATTTTACATAAATTATTTGCAATTCTAACTGGAATGCTTTAAATATTTATCTTTTCTAGAAGAATAAGCAGAGAAAATATTGTTAAATTATTTGCCCATTATCACACAGTTGAAGGATGTGAAGGAACCTGGGTTTCAACTCCTGAATTTTGAACTTCCAAGTCAATTCACCACAAATATATTTTTTCTTGGCTCTAAATGGAAAGTTTTCTGATTGAGTAATTTATAAATAACATTTTGCAAAGAATTAATTTGTCATTTTTTTAGAAAAGATAAGAAGACACTAACATAATGTCGCCTGTAATCATAAAATCCTTGTTTTACTGTGTTCCCTAATGATCTGTCTTTTGTGTAGTGTGATGTGTTTGTGTGCATGTATGAGTGTGTCTCTGTGCATATGTGAGTGGGTGACATAAACTCTATTTATATAGCTGAAAATGTGTTATGTGTTCTTTCTCTTATTATAATATTATTGAATTGTGTTCCAAATGTAATAGAAGAAATATCCATTTATGGATGTTTATTCTGAATTCTTCTATAAAGAAAGCAGCTCTGAAGTTTGGACTTCTATCAGTTAAGTTTTGCAAAAGTGAAGGACAACACTACGTCTATTAACAAAGTCAGGAAATCTCTGCTTGCAGTTATTTTTCTCCTTGTTCTTCAGTCTCTTGGCTATTTTTTAATTCTCTGTTATCCCTTTCATCTGTTATATAATAAATCATTTCTCAGCTTTTCATAAAGGGCATTTTCCACACTCTCCTACTAATGGTTTTTTATAACAACATAGGCTCGTCTTCGAGCATAGTTGGTCAATGGCTTGATCAGAATAACGCCTTATACAAAAGCTGCTCAATTTGTCAAAAAGTAGGTTAATATCTATCTCATTTTCCTTCGCGTGCCAAAACTGAATATCAAAATACTGCAAGAAAAATTATCTCTGTTTAGTAATAACATTAATATAAAGGGAAAGTATTCTATATTAAGTACTTATGCTTTAAAGTAAAATTTGAACATTGCTTGTGAACTTTTCTGTGTACTGCACATTTAAAAGTCATTTTGCATATAAATACCAAGTATAAATAGACGAGATGGCATAAATTACACCTTTCAACAAAACTCTCTGTAATCTCCACATAATAAAACTGGAAAGGTCAGGATATTATTTAATGTTTTACAGTTTATATAAAAATAAACTGAATCTTAGCTTCCCGTTTGGGCTTGACAGGTGATATGGTGATAATAAAAGCTTCTAGACTCCTTCTCTTTCAGTCACACTGTAATCTGACATCAACGTCAGTTCCTAATTTGCTTTTGGTTTGCTAACACTTTCAGGACTACTGGTACGTAAAGCTCTTGTTCATACCCTGCCTCTGTTATTACCCAAACTGATCTGCATCTCTATTCACTCACCAAAGAAAATCTGTCCCACATATAATAGCAATGCAGTTAATGAAATAATTGGTTTAAAAATGTTGTACTCTAATGGTGTACATTGTAAAGACCTTTTCAGGCACTATAGCTTTTAGGATGTCATTTTTGAAGTGCATGGTTATTTAGAATGAAGTGCATGACAAATTTAATGCATTTGGTCTTTCTCCTTGACATTAATACTATACATACCTTTTTCCCCACATTTTTTGGTATTGAAAAATCTTCTTCCTCTCTTCCTATGGAGAGCAGCAATATGGCACTGTGAAAAGAGCCTAAGTGTTGGATCGAGACAGAGCTGGCTGATAGAAGGAAACCCATGTCTTGCAGATTCAATTCTTCCACTTCCGATCAAAGTTTCTCACACCAACGAAAAATGCTCAATAGAATATCAAATGTGTTCAAGTAAACTTATTCCATGCAGCATGTTTTGTGTATTTTAATCTTGCTATATGTAATATTCTATGTCTCCCTATATTTCTTTTATAAGGGGAAGAAAGACAATTGTCATTATACCTATGTGTCAAGTTGGCAGCTTGAAAAAATTTGCAATTACAAAAACTTTGGCCTAAAATTTTAAGAACTAGTACAGGAGAAAGAAAACAGACTTTGGCATCAATTCTTAATTGTACCAGTTATGATGGCATGTCCTCTGGCAGGTCACTTGACCTTCTGAATTTCGGTTTGTTTAGTGCATAAAATCACATTATTATAACACTTAATTCATTTAGATTGAGTTAAGTTTGCATCATTGAAATATGTAAAGTTTCTGGAGTGTTAACCAGGCACAGAGGACCCATAGAAGACTTATTACTTACCCTTCCTCTTAATTTTCAGGAAACCCGAAATGGGCCAATGCCATAATTAGTGTCTTCTTAGTGTGTGTGTGTGTGTGTGTGGTGTGTGTGTCTGTATGCAACTAGAGAGATGATTAAACACAGTGGATGCTTACAAAGATTTTACATTTATTGGTTAGCACGGCTGATAATTGGTTGATACATACCTAGACAGCAGCTAAACGTGGGATTTGAAGCAGTCCAGCAAGGAAGGAAGGAGTATTTTATGACAGACATCGTTTAGAACTGTTGGCACATGGTGATGATAAAGCATACACGTGCTTTTATTCCACTTCATTATTGTTTATAAATTCTCTGCAGAGGACGTAACCACCCCTGCTTATTGCTTTTCCTTCTTGATACAGTGTTGACTAAACTGGTGGTTTTAGCTGTAGTCCAACCAGAACTGGTCACTTCCCATGTCTTCTCTGTTAGTGCCTATTTCTGATAGTCAGTGTCAATGCTGCCCTAGGTCAAATATTGTTAATATCACTCCTTGGTCCTAAAAAACTAGGTATTAAAAGAGTTATAAGGATATTGAGGAATCCAGGTGATTGCCATATATCCTCCAAAATCTTTTAAGATGCTTTATTTCTGATTCAAGTGAAAATATGTAATATAACTACATTTATAACCATAAGTGAGAATCACAGAATTAAAAGTCTTATCAAAGGCCTTGATCTTTCAAATACAAAGAATAATCTTTAACATGTTTCAACTTTTACTAACACCCAGACTCTTATATACTTTAAAGGGGAATCTTTAGGCAGAAGATAAAAAAAATGACTTTGATATGCGAGCACAGACCTTTCTTTCTTTTAGCTACTTTAAAGTTGCTGTGTTCCGTTTCTTCTGCAGAACTCTCAAAGAAATAGCATTGGCTCTCTTTGTCCACTTTTGCCCCTCCCATTCACTATTCCACCCACTGTAGTCTGGCTTCTGTTCTCAACACTCAGCTAAGAGTGTTATTATCATGAAGGCCACCGAGGAGTTCCTAATTTCCAAATCTAATGGACACTATTTCATTTGATATTGTTGAAACATTATTCCATTTATTTCTATTTCCTCATTCTAATTTTTAGTATCTTTTTTATGAGTGCATTTATCTCTTCCCACATTCTATATGTTGATGTTTTACAGAATTCCCTAGACCCACTGCTCTTTTCACTTCACAAACTTGCTTATTCTTGTGGCATCAATGACCATGTATATGTTGATTCCAAAATCTCTTATTTTAAGAACAGACTTTGAGGTGGATATTTGTAAATATAATTATGAATTTACTTTTCTTTTCACCTCTAGATATCCTACAGGTATGTCAAATGGAACAAATTCCAAAATTGAATCAATTGTGTCTAGGCTTAAACAATTCTGTATTTTCTGTTTGTACTACTATATTTATCTATTTTCCAATCCTAAGAAAGTGGTTGATATTTTTATCATCTTTCACTTACATTTAATGAATAATCCATTCCTAAATTCCCTTAATTTTCATTTCCATTTCAGCTATTAAACGTCAAGACTTTCCTCTCTATAATTAGATATATCTACTGTGGAAGTATCCTAAGTGATTCTCCTGGTTTTTGGTCTTATCACACTGCAGCCATTCTCCAGAGTCAACATAAAGTACTATAATACAAATATGAGATCATGCCATTTTGTGTCAGTGTTCAGACTTGCTTTTATAGCCTATCTAAAAATATAACATCACAGTAGCATATTTCTATTCTTCCATTTTGCCTGCTGTGGAGAATATCCTTCTTGTGCGGTGTCCACTTCATCAACAAGTTAAAAAACAAATGCAAAAACAAAAACCTGGTACTTACTGGTCCAAAGAGTCAGTTAGGTCCAGCTGATAAAACTTGAAGATGCGATCATCCGGCAATCAGGCTCCATTCTCTGCTTCTATTGCTGCTTTTACTACCACACAACATTATTGCAAAGAGGCAATTTCTATATGATGTCTCCCTTACATGTTGATATGAGCAATGGACATTGTTGCTAGAATTTCAACATTAGTTTATTGGAACAAAAAGAAGTTCTCTCTCCCCAGTGTTATTCTAAACCATGATATTTGATGTCCATAGTGTTAGGGTTTCCTGTTTAAGGATAATTCTGACCCAAACTTGCTTTTGCAGTAATGATATTTTCCGTGACAATCAACGCCCAAATACTAATCCATTCCCTTATGATGACTTCTTAATTCAAGAGGACTTTGTTGTCCTAACCTGCCAAGTGTCTTCTCTCTGAGCTCGAAAAATCAATGTTAGATATTCCAACAACATCGACCCTCTGAAAGTAAGGAGTAAGAACCTTGATTCATTTTTTCTTTCAAAGTAAGATCACTACCACCACCCCTGCTCCAAGAAATTTACTTTTCCTGTTTAATATTGTATATTTTTCACATCAATAAATACCATGCAAAATCAAATATAATTCATAATGGTTGTATTTATTCCATATATAAATATGTCATCTTTATTAACAAATTTCCTTATATGGAGTACTTATTGTAAAATGTTTTCCTTTTCAGTATTTTTATAAATATCTTTGCAAATGCATCTTTGTTCTTTGAATATTCCTTCGGAATAAATTTCCCTCACTGGAATTAATGCAAGAGTATTTCCAAGGTTTTTTTAAAAAGTCAATTATTTTCTATAAAATTGTAAGAGTTTATATTCTTTTCAATGGTGTATAAGAATGCTCATTTCTCCTATGTCTAATAGGACTGCTTTACATTTTTATTTATTTACTTATTTATTTAACTTTTTTGGTGAGGAAGATGGGCCCTGAGCTAACATCTGTTGCCAATCTTCCTCTTTTTACTTGAGAAAGATTGTCCCTGAGCTAACATCCATGCCAATCTTTCCCTATTTTGTATGTGGGATGCTGGCACACAATGGCTTGATGAGCAGCGTGTAGGTCCATGCCCAGGATCCAAACCCATGAACCCCGGGCCACCAAAGCAGAGCACGTGAACTTAATCACTACACCACCGGGCTGGCCCCTTAGCATTTTTAATGGCAAAACAATATCTCACGTTTTAATTTAATTTCATGGATTCTTTATAATCAGGACCTCATGCTCTTTTCCCACATATATTTGTGTGATATTTGGAATGTCCCATTGGATATCTCAAATAAACTGACATAGCGTTGTTATTTTTCACTGTTTAGCAAATTTCATTTCTCCTAATCTTGTCCTTACGGTAATTTATTACCGAGAATTCTGATGTTCAAATGGCGCACCACTGCTGTAGTTATGTGCCAAAGCAGTGATTTCTCTGACTGCTCATCTTAAAGATGCTGATATCCACCAAGATTTTTTTGTTTGTTTCTTGTCACATTTAAAGCTTCATCTTATGTTCTACACAAACACGAAGAAATCAATTCTACTTCTTTCTAAACTTAATTTAATTATATTCTGTTGTCATTCTGTCTACCTCTGAGATATTTTCCTTGTAATCGTCCCATGTGTTCTGACTCGACTGTCTCTGAGGGTGAGCACTTTACCTGTTCATTCATGCACAGTGACCCCCAGCAACCTTCCTTTCAGGCCACTCAGAAATGTTCAAACCATGAACATTTAGAGGTTTAAACCATCTAAATTCTAGATCACATCAGCCTATAATCACTCTCTATTATGCAAAGAACTTTTTTCCTGGGAAATTGTGGCTCCTATAACATACCATGAGGCCTGTTACCTAAATATACCAGAAATCAGATGCACTGTGGAATCCTTCAACTAGACACGTTAAAGCGATCAACTCTGTATACTTAGACCAGAGAATTAGAGAACCAAAATTAAAGGAAGAATTTCTTTCATTACTTGGTAAATTCTTTTGGTTCAGGAGCTTTACATAGATCCATGATGTCTGTGGTCCGTGTGAATTATAAAACATTTTGTTTGAATTGCATATTTCTCCCTAGCTTTTCCCGAAGCTGTGACAGCTCTGTGACAGAATTATGCTTAATCATAAAAGTGCACAGAGGCAGCCTTCTGGAGGACTTCTACCTGTCTGCTTACAAGATGACAGAAGCCATGTGAAAAGACAGAGATTACCTATGCCAGAGGGCTTATAGAAAAATCTTAGTTTGGTTGGTCTTTTTAAGCCCTGGTTCTTGTATGCAGCGATGAATTAAGATAAAATGATGTGGGTGTTTCAGTAAAAAAAAAAAAAATTTCTGAAGACAAAGTATTCTCTCTTGAAGACTGCCTAGCGATTTTTAATTGAAAAGTTTTATCTTTTTCAAAAACAGTAGGGAAATAACTTTGATTGACCTTTCTCATGAGGACATTATTAAAAATTCCTATCATCTGATGTTCCCTTTTTCCCCTATCTGCTTCTCACTGACCTTTATTGAATAATTCTGAATTAGATTTAAATTTCCTTCGGTCTTCGTGATATTTACTATTGAAATACCATTTGCTTTGTGGATCATTATTTAAGAGGTTCTTTTATGCACAGAGTGTTACTATAAATGAAGCACAGGTACTGCATGAAGTCTTCCTTTTTCTTCTCTTCTCTTTTTATCTTCTTAGCCACCATTTCCTTTCCACATATATACTCTAATTCTGAAATATACTGATCAGTATTATAAACAATTAGCATCTTAATATTTTTAGAATAAGTAATGATCTAATTATTTTAACAGACAACTCTCAGATAAGCTAATACTGATAGGATAAAATCAATTCAATGAACAAAAGCTTACATTAATGTTTTTTTTCAAATATCATTATTTTTCAGTACAATGCAATGTTTGGGCTCAGAATTTGCCACCCCAAAATGTGTCTCTTTGGCTTGATTATTTTTAAAGACGAAAGACTGAAAGAAACTTTGACCTTCCCCCCAGCTACCTAAAAGAATTTAAGATAGAAGACTTCCTCCTTTGTTTTTAGCTGAAAATGGTATTTAAGGTGGTGGCTTTGGCCGTTTTGGTAAGTTACCCCATCTTCCTGGGTTTCTCCCATCTATACATATTGTTAAACTTTGTTCAATTTTTCTCCTGTTAGTCTGTCTCATGTCAATTTAATTCTTAGCCCAGCCAGAAGGACCTAGAGGGTAGAGGAATGTGTCTTCCTCCCCTACAGAAATTTAACAAGGATATTTTGAACACCCATTGTTTGCAAGGCCCTGCGCTAGGTATAGGAGAGAGATAGAAAAAGGTGGCCAGTAAACAACTTCTACACTGGGAAAGTTTATGGCCTAGTACATTAGTGTATTAGTTAGGACATATAGTCTAGGTTGCTGCACAATCATATATGTGTTTCTCACTCATATAACAGTGAGATAGGCTGGTGGGCCAGTGTAGGTTGGCAGCTGTACTCCACTAGATCATCCAGGGCTCAGGGCTCTTTTCTCTTGCTTCTTCTCTCACCAACTATTGCCATTATCCACACAGCCAAACTTGGTTGACCAGCATAAAGTCCAAGTTCCAGACCAAAAGAAGGAGAAAAAAACTAAAAGGAAAATTGAAGCCTAATTTCTTAAGGGAAAGACCTATCTTTAAAAAAATTGACAAGGACTTTATAACACAACCACATCTAACTACAAAAGGGATGGGAAGTGATTCTGTCTGTGCAGCCATGTACTAAATTAAAACTTAGTACTAATAATGAAAGAAAGAAGGTAAGATTGGAAACTGGAGAATTATTGGCAGCACAAATGTCCTTTTATAGAAATAAAAACATTAACACATGTAAAGTGCTATAATAGAGAAGTGGGAATACAGGAGAATGAGACATTATTTTGGATGTGGGTAGTTGGGAATATTTCATGCATGGTCTTTGAACTGGTCTTAATGTGGACTTGATATATAGATGGAGGGAAGCAGCTTTCAAAGAGAAGGATCTGTATGGTCAGTGGTGTAGGTAGGAGAAGGTGTGGGAAATATTAGGGGAAAAGAGAGTCACCTAGTTTGTTAAGAAGTTGATTGAAGTTTCGAGATCTGACAGAGGGTTTGCACAGAATACAGAGATTTAGTGGGTTATTCTTCAGAGAATGAAAAGATAGTAAATATATATATATGCATAGAACCTTACTTTAAAGGTCTATTTTTGGTGTAATACGTCTAAAAAGGAAAATAATAGAACCATTTAAAATACCACAACAATATTCAAGGTGACAGGTAATTATGACCTGAACCAGTGATGTTAGAAAGCAGATTTAATGTTTTGATTTGTGCTTTTATTTTATTTTTCACTCCCTAATGCCAGGTTAAATAATTTCATGTAATCCTGGAAATGTCTATATCACTAACACTTTAAGTTATTAGTTAACAATATGGTTCTCTGATTCTTTTGTAGATGTTTAAAACAAAGCAAATTATGTTTCCTGATAAGGAAGATAACTACAAATAAGGAAGATAACCTACATTGCCTTATGGCAAATTTCTTATGTCAATATAATTTGCTTAAAGTGATTCATATATTTAATTTCCTGGCAATTCTTCCAAAATTATTATTGATGGTATTTGAGGTAGTCAGTCAGCAAATAATCAAAATAGATACTAATTTTAAACACATAACAAAGACCAGTGACTTGATTTCCAATTGCTATGTTTACCATATGGAAATTTATGATCAGAAAAGCATTCCAATTATTATATACTCCTAAAACGTTGACTCAGAATTCTTCCACAATTATAACTTTGAAAGTATCTATCGAATACTATTAGAAAAACAGTAGCTAAATCACTAATTTTTGTTTGTTTTTCTCTACATTTTTCAGGATAGGATATATACTCTTTCATTTGCCACTACTACCATGGGGGGATGGGTGGGGAAAAGCATGATATTGTTGAAAGAACTTTAAAGTGTTAGTAATCCTGGATTCTAGTCCTAGTTTGGCTACTTTCAAGCTGTGTCTTTGTGTTCCAGTTATTTATTGTGTCATTACAAACCACCCCAAAACATAGTGACTTAAAATCAAAACAATAATTTGTCTTGTTCCTAAATCTACAGTTTGGGCTGGGCTTGGTGCAGGCAGCTCATCTCTATTCTATGATGTGTTGTCAGCTAGGATAGATCTACTATAGCTGAAGGATCTGGATGACGGTGGCTTGCAAATAATGCTAGCTATCACCTGGGAGCCTTAATTCTTGTTCATGTGGGTCTCTTCACTGATTGCTAGGAATATGTTCCAAGAGCAAATATTGTAAGATGCAGTGGAGGCTAATCTCTGAAGAGCTGGCCAGGAAACCGGAATAACATCACTTCTGCCAAAATCTATTGGTGCAAAGCAGTCTCAGAATGCACCGTCATTCAAAGAAGGGGGCATCTAGTGGTGTGCTGGTAAACCGTCTCTCAAAAAAAATCCCTCTGATTTGTAGCTGCAATATTGTGATTTATTATATCTATAGTAGTCATCTGAATGACCAAATACGTGTCCCAGTATTTGTGGTCTTCATCCACAGTTCTGGCTCCCAACTCTTAAAACCCTTTGAACTTCCTGTGATAAGAGTAATAAAGGTGTCTTTTGTTATGTTAATGAGGATACTTTTGGAAAGCCCTTAGGTAACTTAAGGCTAGGGGCTGGTTGCCAGGAGAACCAATCCTGTGATTCTCCGGCTGAAGCTTTCAGTTCCTTCCCCTCTACCCCTCCCACCTCTCAGGAGGCCAAAGGGGCTGGAGATTGGGTTGCCAGTGGCCAATGATTTAATCAATTATGCCAATATAATGAAGCCTCCATAAAAAACCAAAAGGACAGGGTTCTGAGAGCTTCTGGGTTGGTAAACACGTAGAGATCTGGGGAGACTGGCATGCTGGGGGAGGGCATGGGAGCTCTGCACCCTTCCCCCGTACCTTCGCCTGTACATCTCTTCCATTTCACTGTTCCTGATATATCCTTTCATAATAAGCCTAGTAAGTAAAATGTTTCTCTGAGTTCTGTGAGCTACTCCAGCAAATTAATCAAACCCAAGGAGGAGGTCATAAGAACCTCTGATTTATAGCTAGTTGGTCAGAAGCAGAGGCGACAACTTGTGAAGTGTGGACAGGTTGAGCAGTCTTGTAGGACTGAATGGCTCTGATGCTATCTCCAGGTAGATAGTATCAAAATTGAGTTGAATTCTCGGAAGCCCAGCTAGTGTTCAAGAATTGCTTGTTGGTGGGGGGCAACCTCCTCCCCCACATTGTAATTGGGTCCCAGAATCAAAAGAGTAGCATTTACTAATTTCTGTGGTATAAATATTCTCACTGTGGCAGAATTAGAGCTACCAACATTGTGTCACTAAACACAGAGTTGGAAAGAGTTGAAAAAAATCCATTCTTGTGTGCTGGTCCAAGCACACCACATTTACAAATACTTAAGCAAGTATTTTAAAAGTTTACTTTAATATATTTTATATGTGTGCATTTTAAACCCACCATGGCACAGCAACACTTTTGAAACAGGAATCTCATAAAATATTTCCAAAAAGTATAGAATCCTCAGATTTAACTCTGAGTGTTCAAGAAAAATCTGGTATGAATTACATTTCGTAAGTATATTCCTAACATTACTTACAGAGCCATTGATTTGAATAGAGATCTTTCTGTTATTACTAATTTCAATTGAATTTTTCACCTCAAAAAGTGTTTTATCAATTACTTCAAAACTAAAGACTAAGCTAAAATGCTAGTACTTGAAATCAGACTACCTTGCTTAGATTTTAAAGAATGAATTACTATGCTATTTTTTGTCATCCACCTGTTTATACAGCAAATGTTCTGTTATTTAATTTTTCTTTTTAAAGTGTAAGACTCTCTGTTATTTATAGAAGATAATATGACATTCACAGAAAAAACTCATTTTAATTTAGAGGTAAAAGTCTAAAAGTAAAGAAGAAACCATTATTGAGACAGTATTTTCTCTTATTGTATTGGTTTTTATATCAAATTATTTTCATTGCTAGAAAATTTATTTAGCAATACAGATTTTGTTCTATACATAATTTAGAAAATTGTAGCATCTATGTTAAATGGTGACTAAAAATATATTTTCTCCCCTACTTTTCAAAACTACTTTGAAATGACAAAACGTCATAAAACAATTAAAAACCGATGAAACTTATGTCTGTATATCACCATGGACTGATGTCAAAAACACAATATGAATGACAAAAACATGCTTCACAATGATATAGAGTATATTTTTTCTGTACAAATTCATCAATATAGCATTTGCATATTATTATTAAAGTATATTTATTCATTCATCCAAAAACTAATTGTCTTGCCACATTATGGGCCAGGGACTGCCCCAGGATTTGGAGATTCAGACAAAACTGCTGCCTTCAGGGGGTTTACATTCTAGAGTAGGAGACAGTAAATCAGTGTTATTCATAATGTATATTGTACTTAATGGGTTGATAACTGTAATGGAGAAAACAAAGAAGGGAAGGTAGATAGGGAGGCAGTGTGTGGGGGGAGATGGAGAATATCCTTGCATGTAAATAGGGGGCCTCAATGGTCTGGCTCATTTGAATGAAGGCCTGAGAAGGGTTAAAGGCTGAGCCATACAGATAACAGCAGGAAGAGTAGTACAGGCATTTGGCCTGAGGAGGGAATATGCCTGCTATGGTGGAGGAAGAGCAAAAGGGAAACAAGGAAGCTGTAGCTGAGAAAGTGAGCGACAAAGTAGCAGGAGATGTGGCCAAAGAGGTAACCGGAACAGAGGGTTGTCTTGGGCTTGGGTCTCAAGAGCAAACCCTGAGAGTACACATCCTCACAAGTAACTTATTATGGAAATACTCCCAGAAGAACCTGCTAAGAATGGTGCTATCAAGAAGGGAAGGTAAAGGAGCAAAGCAAGACTGTGATTTCAGACCCAGTCCTAGACTCAGTCTGATCCTGCAGGAGAGTTCTGGAGTACAAATTACTCCTCAGATCTGATCCCAGCTACAGGGTAGTTTCATGTCCCAGCACAACTTAGTCCTCAAGTCAAAGGCTGCTTGAGGGAATTTAAATTCCCAGGGACTATCAGCTTTCTGAGGGCAAAGTGGCTGCAGCTGCTCAGGGCAGGCCTTGGAAGAGATGTGCAGCCCTTTTTTATTAGAAGAGAGCAGGAGGGGCACAGAACCAAGGATCAGGTTTCTAGTGCATCTGAGCAAAACATCCAGAATGTACTTAAAGGGCTAAAGACTGAGTAGCACTTTGTCAACTTTGTAAAGCCTTCACCTTTTACTCTAATCAAGATGAGAAGCCACCGGAGGATTTTGAGTTGAAGTGATGTGATTTGGTCATTGTTCTAAAGAGAGGGAGTCAAGGGCAGGAGCAGAGAGAATAGTTAGGAAGTTTTGGCTATATTCCCTTTGACCTATTTTGGTGGCTAGGACCAGAGTGGTAACAGTGGAGGTAGTGAGAAATATTTGGACTTAGGTTAATTTTGAATGTAAAGCAAACAAGATTACTACATACACTTGTGGAGTACGACAAAGGTGGGAGGGAGAGAAGCCATTAGGGAGAATTCCAAGAGATTTGACCTGACCAACTAGAAATAAGGAATTTATAAAAATGAATATGGTATAACAGAGGAAGAATTTCTTTTTAGGGTAAGAGAGCAGATCAAGAGCTCAATTTTTGATATTTTAATTTAGAAATACCTACTAGACATTTAAGTGGTAATATCAAACAGGTCTTTAGAAAAGCGAGTCAAATTTGAGAGAGAGATTCTGACTGGAGATATAAATTTGTAACTCTTTGGGGTATGGAAATATACTTACAGCAAGAGACTTAATGAAATTCCTGAGAGAGCATATGTAAGCCAAAAACAAGATTTCAAGGATAGATATGTGGGTACTTCAAGATCTATACACAAAAAAATGAAGGGAACGAAACAAAGGAAATTAAGAAGTAGTGGTGAGTGAGATAGGCACCAACTCAAGGGAGATACTGGGAAGCCAAGGGAAGAAAGGGCCTCCAGAGGGAGCACGATCAATTGTGTCAGATGCTGCTGTGTTTCAGGATGAGAACTCAGATTTGACTGTTATATTCAGTAATTTAGAAAGCATTGGTGGTCTTGACACCTTGACTAAAGATATTTTGATGTAATGCTGATGGGAAAAGCCTGACTGGAGTGGTTTAAGAGAGGAAGGGAGAAAGGGAGATAAGGTCAGAGAGTGTGTATATGAAGTATATAAAGCTATGAAGTTTTGCTGCATTGGAAGGGAGAGAAGCAGGGACAAACTAATGGAGAAATAAGATAGAAGTCTTATGTTTCTCATTTGTTTAATATGGCAAGAATGTAATTTTATACTGTAAGTATAGATTCAGTAACAAGGAAAAAACGATACAAGAGAGAAAGGGAGAAATGCTAGAACAGTGACTCGAAGCAGCTCTGAGGATATGGAATTGAATCCGGAAGTGAAAGTGTCGAATCCAGAAAGGAGTCTGGCAGTTTATTAGTATGAGAGCATATAGGGTACAGTGCATGGATGCAATTAGTGGGTAGATAAAATTATGGGAACCTGTAGATATACTCTTCTGGATGCTTCTATTCTGTCAGTGAAATATAAAGCAGGGGTATTAGTTGAGTGTAATTATAGGCAGGAAATGTTGAGTGTTTGAAGTCAGAAAAAATATATAGTTATCTTTCAGACTGGGAGAATGGATGGGTTAGAGAAATATAACGTGATTGTGGAATAACATTGAAATCATTGATCATGAATTTAAATTGGAAGATTCAGCAAGGTTAGTTTTCCTTTAGCCATGTTTTGCAAGTTAGTGTTCTAGTTCCCAGCCAGGATTGTAGTTCGGCCAATTGAGTAGAAAAAAATAAGAGAGCTGCAAGGGAATGAGGGTGTTTGCAATGGACTGATTACAATGATTGATCATAGAATTTAATCAGGTTATGGGGGAAAAAGAAGATATAAGGGTATTGTGAGACAGTAAAAAGATGAAATCATTAATTGCTTGCAGATTATGGTGGGTTAGAAGGATTGTTGTAATTGGAGTAATACAGTTAGTGAGCTGGAAAATAGAAAGTGTTAATCAAATAGTGCCATACTCAAAATTGAGATTAGTTTAAGGAGGAGGTGGCTGTTATTGATTATGAAAAGATCTAGAGAATAAACCTGAGCTTGAGTGTCTGAAATATAGTGGAGTACAAGATAATTTGACACGTGAACAGATCAAGAAAGTGAGAGGCATTATATATGTAAGTGCCAAGACAGCAAAAACTATGTCAGTTTTATATACTGCTGGATTCCTAATGCCTAAATCATTGTCAACCACATGTTAGGCTCTAGAGAAATACTTACTAAATAAATGTAATGAATGATACGAGATGTTAACATGCCGACTTTAAGTATATTTAATGACTTTGTGTTTGATTCTATAAATGGTGTCTTAGTCCATTCAGGCTGCTGTAACAGAATACCACAGACTGCTTGGTCTATAAACAACAAAAATGTATTTCTCACAGTTCTGGAGGCTGGAAGTCTGAGATCAAGGTTCCAGCACGGTTGGGTGAGGGCCTCCTTCAGAGTCTCAGACTCCTTGTATTCTCATGTGGTGGAAGCGGCAAAGGAGCTCTCTCAGGCCTCTTTTATAAGGGCGTTAATCTCATTTATGAGGGCTCCATCCTCATGACTTAATCACCTCCCCAAAGCTTGACCTCCTAATTCCATCACATTGGGCGTAGGATTTCAACATATGAATTCTGGGGGGACACAAGCACTGAGATCACAGCAAGTTGTAGGCAAAGGAATAAAACTGGGATGTTAACTTTATCAGTGATATTTCCTTACTCATATCATAGAAAAAAGCAAATATACTATTTTGTTGTTGTTTGAGATGTGTGTATGTGATGTTGTTCTCTGAACGTTTTCATATATTTGCATTTCAAAAAAATGGAAATTAAAAACCACAAAGGAAATAGAATGCAACATTATAAAACAGTCATCATTGAATTCTGCACATACATGTGGTACAGAACCATATTTCTATAATAAAAATAATTCTGGTTTTTATAAAATAAAGCATAGATTAGATTGATGGTAAAATTTAGCAATGAAAATTTTCAAACTAAAGACTGAAAGAATTAGCATCCAAACAGAGAACTTTTCACAGAGTAACATCAAAGACTGAGGGAACAGGCACTGTAAGAACCACTGCATTAATTAGCCAGTAGATTAATTACTAAAAGGGAAGTTTCATTATCAAAATGTAGGAGAAAAATCTGAAGAGATACAAAAGAAGATAAATTGAAAAGGACTTTAACGATCAACTGAAGAAACTAAAATTAAACCCATTCTGGAAAGAACTCTGCTAAAACACCAAACAATAGGTTATTTACATATTATTTTAAAATTTCTAAGATGGAAGGGTTTTACCCCACTTTGGAAGGAGGGGTAAATCAAAAACTTTTTAAACTAATTCTGTAATACTGGAATTAGAATTACACTCAAACCAGACAAGTATAACAAAAAGAAAGGAAAAAGAAGAACTTTAAAAAAATGTTACTCTTGTATGTGAAAACATGCATTTTTATCTCACAAATTCAATATCATTAAATAAAATCTGGCTTTCACCAGGGGACACAGCAATGATTTCAAATAACTGCAAATTGAGTCTACTATATGACCCCTTTGAGCTACTCATGCTAATAAATAAGGGGGTCCCTGTACTGGCTAGGGTGATTTATCCTGACTATAAAAGAGAAATTGTGAAGCTACTAGAAAATAGGATGTAAGGAGGAGAATGTTGGGCTTTTGGGGGCTCCTATGTGTATTCCAACATCCTTTGATTAATGTTCATGGGAAAATCACATCAATCCAATACAGTCAGGCTGTCTAACAACACAGACACTTTAGAAACAAAGGTCTTGCTCACCAGGCAAGAAAGCATAACTGGCTGAGGCAACTGGCTGAGCACAAAGGGAATATAGAATGGTAGTGGGAAAAGGTGGTGAAAGATACCAATTATGAACTCATGACTAATTGCTGAATTGAGGTTCTAAATAGTTATGAGTGTTTCATCCTTGTTTCAATAGGGGATGTATTTGTGAGTAGGTTAAGCATTTTTCTTTCCCCTCTCTCATTCTCTTATCAACAAACGAAAAATGGTGTTATAGTAGCTAGTCTTAAATCACAATATTTAAGTTATGGAACTTTAAAGAGAAAGTGTGACTCATCCTGAACAGAAATGAGTATCAAACAAAGATGAAATAAAGACTTTATAAATTTGTTTAGAAAGATGGTTAGTGTGTTTTCAGTTGTACAAGGAACAGTTGACTCATCTGAGGAGGAAGCATGATTTTGGAACTTATCTGTGGTTAAGAAGGCGGCATGTGGATTCCAAGATGGCAACAGATGAACTTTGATAGCTTTCTACTGTATCAACTTAGCTGAGCTGAAACAATGTTTCCCAGAATTTCTTTCCTTCTATGTTCTGGGCTAGGGTTGGCCCGAAGAGAAAATTATGTATAAGATTTAGAAGACAGGAGGGAACAACAGCTAGATCGAGGATCTGGGCGTCAGTGTAGGATCAGATACAATTACAGCTCATCAATCATGTCTCTAATCTGCCGACTCACCTTGCTGGCGTGAAGCAGTAACTGGGCTTCGACACCTGGGCTCCACCACCTGATAGATCTCCTTCAGCTCCTTTGACTCCTGAGCAAGGTATGTCTTTATGCCCTTGACAAATAGCACCAGTCTCTTCAGCAAATCATCTGTATCATTGAAGCTGGTCAGTTGGAGGTATTGGGAGACTATGCAATTTCCAGTTCTTCCTTGTGGGTTCCAATTCATCCTCACAAATTCCAGTTTGCCGTTGCTCTCCCTTACTCTATCTATTTCCTTATGTACTGAATGTCCTCTTTAATTTAGGCCGGGCACCAGACACAGAAGCAACAGCTGGAAATGAACTGTTTAACCACTCCCACAACTGCATAAACAAATCCTTATAATAAATAATTTGTTATATACCATTCTTAGTGGCTCATCTCTAACTGATGTTTGACCGATACAAATACATACAAATTGAGCAGGGTTTCTCAAACTTCTCTTTTCCTGGGAATCTCTTCGGTTTAAATACGTAGTTAAGGGATTGGCTCAGTGGCACAGTGGTTAGCATGCTCCAATTTGGCAGCCCAGTGTTTGCCAGTTCAGTTCCTGGGCACTGAAGTACACACTGGTTATGAAGCCATGCTGTGGCAGATTCCCACATAGAAGAACTAAGAAGGACTTACAATTACCATATACAAACATGTAATAGGGCTTTGGGAAGAAAAAGAAAAAGAAGAAAGAAGGAAGATTGGCAACAGATGTTAGCTCAGGGCCAATCTTCCTAAAAAAAATTCTGCATAAATATGTAATTAATTTAAAGAATTTTTCTAGGAATTTTCCATATTGTTTAGTCATTTTAACATAATACGTAATGAGAAAATAGTTTTAGCAAAGTATTTTATTTTAGAGTAATGAATATTTTCCCCATTTAACAGAGGTTATGATGTTTAATTTATTTTATATTATATAAGAAAAAAAAATTGATCCACAGATTTGAAAATGTCATATCATAGTAGGTTTGGAAAGCTTTTGGTATTTACGCACTAATTTATAGATTGAAATTTACCCAACAGTTTAAGATAACTAAGAATGATAAAATTTCTGTTCATGATCAGTTGGCAATTCTATCTTTATAATTATTTGATTTAAATCATTACTTCTTTTTTCAAAAACGCAGACATTTTATTTCCCCTGCAGGGAAAGATTCACCCTGAGTTAACATCTGTTGCCAATCTTCCTCTTCTTTTTTTTCCCCTCTCCAAAGCCCCAGTGCATGGTTGTGTATCCTAGTTGCAAGTCTGTCTGGTCCTTCTATGTGAGCTGCCATCATAGTAACGCAGCTGACAGACAGGTGGTATGGTTCCACAACTGGGAACTGAACCTGGGCTGCTGAACGAAGCAGTAAGAACTTTAGCCACTAGGCCACCAGGGCTGGCTCAAATTATTGTTTCTTAAAGGCTTCACTTATATCCTTTTAAATCAAATCTTTGTTTAATAATATGTTATAAACATATGTTATAATAATATGTTTAATAAACATATGTTGTTTGAATGGTAAAAAATCTTGCAGCCCTTGGTATTTTCTGGTAGCTTGAGTTGTATGACTTCTAAATAGCAGACATTTTGTTTTCAGGTTTTTTAAAATTAGCAGATACCCAAAGTACTCTTTTTGCAGGGTTTACACAGGCCTCTGTCTACTGTTTTGCTATAATCTTTATACATCCTGTGTGCTGAGCTGGTAAAATACATTGTAAATCACATATTTAATATTTTATCTGCGTTTACAAGCACAAGGTGCAAAAATATATATGATAGTCTCATTGATAACTGTAAGGTGAATTAACATTCAGTGATAATGCCTACTTTTTTTTTTTTTAAAGATTGGCACCTGAGCTAACATCTGTTACCAATCTTTTTTTTTTCTTCTTCTTCTTCTTCTCCCCAAAGCCCTACAGTACGTAGTTGTATATTCTAGTTGTAAGTCCTTCTAGTTCTGCTATGTGGGACACTGCCTCAGCATGGCTTGATGAGTGGTGCCATGTCCGCTCCCAGGATCCAAACTGGCGAACCCTAGGCCGCAGAAGCAGAGCGTGCAAACTTAACCACTCAGCCATGGGGCCGGCCCCTAATGTCTAACTAAACTTTTTGACTCTAATATAAAGAAGATCATAGCTCCCCTTCACTTTTGTCTTAATTTAAAAGTAGCTTGTTTAAATTTCCACATATACTTAGAGTTAATATGATCTTGTTTCCTGTTATGTAGTTTTATTTCAATCTTAGTATTTTTTATGCTTTAGTCTTTAACTAATGATGTCTGTGACTAAGAGTAAAGCCAAAATAAAATCGAAAACTTTCAAAGTATTTACAAATAAAATGGGATGATGTCTAAGATTTGCTTCAAAATAATATGAGAGAAGAAGAAAGGAGTACAGGTGAAACAATATTGGTCAAGTTTTAATAAATGATGAAACTTCTTCATGAGGTCACTCACGGCAGGCCCTTATATAGCTTCAGAATGGAGGCTGGTTACCAGAGAGAGCAAGGACGTGATTCATGGGTTGGACTTTTGAACTAGCCCAACTTCGGGGGAGGGGAGGGTGGCTGGAGTTCAAGTTCAAATCCATAGCTAGTGATTTAATCAATCATGCCTATAGAACTAACTCTCAACAATTTTCTGTACACCTAAGCCTAGTGCAGCTTCCTGATTAGTGAACACATTAATGTGTCAGGAGGGTGACGCTCCCTGATTCCGTGAGGAGGAGGCACGGAAACTCTACGTAGGCACAGAAACCCTCCCTAAATACACTGTGTGTGGATTCTATGTAATAAAACTGTAATTATAAGTATAGCACTTTCCAGTGTTCTGTGAACCATTCTAGCAAATTATCACACACGAGGGGATCAATCATGGGAACCCCCAAATTTGTAGCCAGTTGGTCAGAAGTGGGATAGCCTAGGACACCCTGAAGACTTGCAGCTGGCATCTGGAATGAGAATAGTCTCGTGGAAGACTTCGCCCTTAGAGTCAGAATTGAGTTGCAGTACACCTAGTTGGTGTCAGACCGCTTGGAATAAACATAATAATTGCCTTTTGAATAAGGTTTACATTTCTTTTAATATAAATTATTTTTTTCCATATAGCCTTTTGTTTTTCCAACATCTGTTCTTACCCTCTAATTCATGTCAGTGTTGTAGAAATACCAAAATGATTATATTTCCCTAAACATATGATGCTTACCCTCCTGCCAGTGCTTGTGGCACCCCCTTTGTCTAGAATTTCCTTCGTATAGCATGTAGATATTATCTATTAGGGCTGATTGATTCTTTTATACTCAGCTTCATAATCACATCTCCAGGGTGCTTTCCCAACGACCATCTACCAATCCTTTCCCACCTCAGTACCCACAACCACTGCCAAGAATATTGGAGTTTGGTACCTCTTTTTAGTATTTTTATCAAATCTTATGTGTATCTCTATTATTGTACTTGTACATCATTTCATAATGCGAATGTAACTGGTTTCCACAGGGTGCCGTTAGCTCCTCAAGAATATTATTTTATCTTTCTATTTCTGTATCCCTAGAACCGAGCTCAATGGTTCCAGCAATGTGTGTGCAATAAACATTCGTTGTGGGAATTATTTGAATGCAGGGAATGCATCTGTATATGTCTTTCATAATGTGATTTTCTTGTCCTCTAGATCAGGGTTTACAATATTATGTTTGATTTATTCTAAGGAAGTAAGTGATTTGTTTTTTATACTTAAATAAGTGAGTTTAGGTATGAGCAGCCTGAGACACTGGTAAATTGAAATGCCCTAGTAAGTTATTTTTGTAGGGTAATTAACTTTAAATAAACAAGGCTTTTCTGTTAGATAAGATGCATTGTTTGCTTGCTTTTTGTTACTTCTGTAAATTTCCTTCCTGTTCAAATCAATCTATTCCAATTGCTTTATGCACAAATGAACACAATTGTGTTTTTCCCCTAAATTTGAAATGTCCTTATACATTTTTATAAATATTTTTTAATTACATTGTAATTTGGATACCTGAGGTCTAAACAATGACAAATATATTAATCAATTTTGACAATGCTTATTACTAAGTTTAGATATTTATTTAAAGGATAGAACACTGTAGTTACTCTTTTTATAGATTAAGCTTAGTGGTTATACAAATGTCATATTTATCACTCAAGGTTATCAACTATTGAGTAGTGAAATCCTTAATCATTCTAGTAGAGTGCATCTTCATTACCCTGATTTGATTACTTTTTTTTCCTCTACAGTGTATGCAGAGCAGATTAGTTTGGGTAAAATACACAGTAAGACTGTGTCTCCATAATGTCACTCATTTGGATGACGGGTGAAAATTTCAATTACTCTAAATGCATGACCTCTGTGCAATTAGAAAACTGAAGCCAGAAATTTGCTTCTATTTTTTTCCCTTAAAACTGCAGCTGAAATTATGTAGGCCCCACTGGACTCCCACTGTAAGATAGTTGAGTAATAGTCAGAATCTGCTAGGAGAAAAATTTCATAAGAACTGGAATATAAGTACGTTTGTCATCAAAAATATTTCAAATCTTGAATACAGAGAATGGAAAATACATTTATATCTATATATACCATTTTATTTTCTCCCAAGCTATTTTTCAAAATTATGTAGACATGGGTTGAATTTGTTTACACTTGGAATTCTCCCTTCCATCCAGGTTACTGTGTCCACTTGAATTATATTATGGTTGAAAAGTTAAAATAATATATAATTTCTATCTTTAAAGAGTTGTACATTACCTTTAGAAAGGAAGTAAAAGTAAAATCTTTCAGCAGCAGCAGAATGCATGCCCTGCTTAGGACCCTACATGAATGCTATCACTCAATGGTTTTTCTGAATGAATAAACATATATGTGGGATGAGAATCAAGTCATATTACTGAACATTCCCTGGAAATTAGAACCAGATCCATTCCATTTTCCATTTCCACATAACGTCATTCTAGATTTAAATGTTTCCATATTTATAGTAATCTATTTTTTCTACTATAGAAAATTCCATCTCATTTCTCTGACTTTAAAGTTCCAACCATCCTTAAATATTGAGCTCAAGTCACATTTTCTCATTGATACCTCTGGCTTAAAATTAATTTCCCTTTTCTTTAGTGCTAGTGCATGGCATATCACAATTAGTACTTTATTGCCCTCTAACTTTACGTAAACCGTGCCCGTATAGTTACATTAAAAACTCTTTCAGATGACTAATAAGGTCTTATTTTTCTGTTCTATTTCCCCTTTCAAAACACAACCCAACAAATATATAACAAACACTGAGTGGGCATATTATATGACTGACTGACAATAGAATGACTAAACTTTCTACTCAATGTGACCTTTTCTAAGAAACCTTCCAAAGTGGAAAGAGGATCATGGGCGAAAATATTTCAACAGTATCTTCACTTGTGGGTTTAGGTTCATTCATTCATATTTAAGTGAAACACTCGCATATATGTGATCATATCAATTTAATATGGAGAGAGACAAACAATATGAATATTGCTACCATAAAATGTGTTAGCTCTGGAACCAATATGCCCTTGATTCTTAGCTCTATCATATATCAGCTCTTTTATCTTGGACAAATTACCTAACTTTTGTGTCTTATATCTTCATCCATAAAATTATGATAATTTTTAACCACTTCATACTTTCTTTTTACTGGTGGAAAATAAATGGGGAATAAATGTGAAATAGACAGAAATTAAATATTCAAATATTTTATAAATGTTGACTAATATGTATACATATAAAATAGTGCAATATAGGGTAAGTCATATACATACAGTTCATAACTTACTCTATCTTGTCATCACCATAATATCATGACATTCTTTCAGGACTAGTTGAGAAGTTGTTTGGGGGATTCAGTTAGAGAAGATACCAAGTCAACCTCTAGGAAGGAACTCACTCTCAAAGAAAAGTAGTTACAGTGTTTAGTATGAGCCAGTAAAAATCCTCAAGGTCAGGAAAAGGAAAGTTTGGGTACCAAAGAGCATGTGTCATTTAGATCACCTTCTGACTCAGCCTGCAGGGAGTTATGCCCGAGTCCTAGGGAGAAAATGTCACTGAATTATATGTGTGACATTTAGAGGAAAAGGTGACATGGTCTTGGAGCCTCCCTAAGGGATCATAAGGAAGACTATTGTTGGCAAGTGATGACAAAGACACAACAACTTAAGACACATCCAGAATGAGGAACAGCTGGCAAGGCTATTCATTTCTGAGGTACTAGTTCAAGAAGCAGCTGAGAAATATGGCTTTTGTGTGGTTTAGAGGTTTTTGTGGTTTGGGGGTGATTTCCTAGCATCTTTGGTGGTGCCTGCAGCATCCTGGCATAAGTCGCAGGAGTTATTCCTGCCAAGAAACAAATGGAGAAGAGACAAGGTGGATACCACACAGCAATTCACTAAATACTATATGATGTGCCTAAAATTTTTAAATAGCAGAATAGAAATAAAGCATAGACTTTCCTACTGATTCAGTGCTCTTTGTACCTTGCTACCATCTTTACCTAAATTTTCATATCTTGCTGATTATCAAAGTCACTTAGAAGATGTTTTAAAAATCTGCCATGTTGAGTCATTGAAAATTTCATTCAATATGTTGATGGCAGGTCCAAAAAGCCCTAGCGCAAATCTTATTCTTGAGTCTGAGACAGTCATCTTTGGAAGCCACTGACCTAGACTATAAAGAGTTCCTTTTTTTTTTTGAAAGTTCTATTATTCATTCAGTTTTGGAATTAGCTAGCCTAGGGAAGCATCCTACTTCAGCAATGTACTTAGCTGTCTGGTCTGGGACCACTTTTCAGAACCTCATGATACTCTTCTTTGATGAGACCTATTCAGCAGCTGTGTTGTGAAGACTATAGATAACGTGATACGGCATGCCATAGGTACTCAGAAAATGACATCTTTTATGAGGTCAATAAGAGTCTAATAAAAATTACCCCAGCATGTTATGAATGTTAATTTAAAAGTCTTTTTAAATCAATTAAGGTATTAGTTATCATGTATGGTACATTTAAAAATCACTTGTCTTCTTAAAATATTTTTTATATAATTAGGATAGGCACATACCATTGGAACCCACAACAAATTATAACAATTCTAAAAATATGAACATTAAAATTAATGAAATTTTACTGACTGAAATTCTATTCTGTGTTGCAAGAATAAATTATTAAATAAATAAGACACTTTTCAGAGGTAAACTACTTAGTTTGTTGAATTACATACCAAGTAAGTATTACTATTTACTATTTTAGCTCTAAGAATAGTCTATCTAGTGATTTTTACAATTACTTGATTGTTCTGTTTGGTTTGTTAGTTATAATAGTTTCTATTGCTACTTAGAAAATTAAATCCAAATATTTTCAGGAACAGATATGCTAAATCTTTGAGTTGTTCAAATAATTTTCCGAGTCTTTAGGATTTTTTTTTTTTTTTTTTTTTTTTTTGGTGAGGAAGATTGGCCCTGAGCTAACCTCTCTGAACAATCTTCCTCTTTTTGCTTGAGGAAGATTGTCAGTGAACTAACATCTGTGACAATCTTCCTAGTTTGTATGCGTTCTATTTTGTATGTGGGACACCACCACAGCATGGCTTGAGGAGCGGTGTATAGGTCCCTGTCTGGGATCCAAACTCACGAATCCCAGGCCACTGAAGCAGAGTATGTGAACTTAACCACTGTGCCCCTGGGCTGGCCCCAGTCTTTACTATTTAATTCTCAGTTGGCAAAGTATTATTTACTTTATGTCTTATTATTTCTATGTTGTATAAATTAGTCCAAAATATAGCAACTTTACCATTTACCTTTTAAAATATTCTAATATGTGAAATAGAGAATATATATTTGAAATTCAGAGGTTAATTATATGAAAAAGTTTATGTATAACATGATACCTTATCCAGTTCTACATCTTCCTGTAAACCAACATAAAGATGAAAATAGTAAACATAATATTGGAGTTTTCTGTTCTTTTTTGCAGGCATTTATAGAAATCTGTGCAATGACTTGAATACTGTTCCTATACACACACACATATGTAAACATTCTCTACTGAGGGTATAAATAGATTCAAGTGCATCGACATTGTAATATTTATACCATATATAAATATAAATACCATTTATAGAGATTGTTACCAGATGGCATTTTTTATAAATATGTATTATATATAAGCATATATATTTTAATACAGAAACTAGTGAATATAAAACCAATGACATATGCATGTCAGTGTTATTTTTGAAGATACAAATAAGCATTTTTATTTCTTCCAAAACTTAGGTAAGAGTTTAAATTCAAGAAAAAATTCTTTATTCTTTTTAAAGAGATTTTACACTCTTTCAATTCTTTGTGGACCTAATTTATAATGTTCTTGGCCAAGATTTAAAATGTAATCAGTGTTAGTATTCAGCAGGATTCTGAGAATCAGCAAATATTGTCCTAATATTGCATCAAACTTTAGAAATCTATTCTATTACAAAGACTCCTAAATATATTTGAGAGCTGTCATTAAATTTCTATTGTATCAAATAGGATAAAAAAAAGTAAATGGAATTACAACAGATATACTGCATCTGCTTGATATTCAAACTATGTAAGCGTAAAAACATGTTCTGATCATGAGTGGAAACCCAGGAGAAAGAAGACAAGATATAATCCTTGTATTCTAGGTTCTTTCAGTCAAATGGAGAAGCTAGTACCTAATTTAAGAGAAAGCAGACTAAATTCTTATTGTATTGTACCACATGTACAAAAGAATTCAAATTGATTAAAAGAAGATGGAATTATTCATTTGGGTAAGGAAGTAGAAGAAACGTTGATAAAGAGATTTGGGTTCAACCCTAGAAAATACAGGTTTCCACAGAGAAAGAAGGCGAGAAGTAAAGGAAAGAGTTTCAGAAAGGGCACAAATGTATGCCCGTCTTCTCAGAGAATGGCAAATTGGTATATGGCTGAAGTACAGGATGGGTTTGGGGATAAAAATAAAGAAAGATGGAAAGATGCAGTGATGTATTCCAGAAGGCCTTGTTTGTAAATTTAAGGAGTTTTGTTTTTAACACTTGCCAAACAGTTGTGAAAAAAATAATGGTTTAATGTGAACTGTGTATTAGGATAACAACTAGCCATAGTATGAAGAATACATAAATAAAGAGATTAGGTTTTGAGTGAACAATTAGATCACTACTAGGCAAGAGTTTATGAAATCTTGAATGGGCAATCGAGTGTGGTGGAAATAAAGGAATAAGGAAATATGACAAAATAATTTAGTGCGTTCTTTAAGGTGAGGGTTAAAGGAGACAGAGGTGACTTTGAGAGTTCTAGTAATAGTGATTGAGAGGATATGACAACTCAAAATAAAACACTACCTTAAAAAACATCTATTTAAGAATTTTACAAAATTATGCGGTTTTCTAAAAACTACCAAAAATTGCTATAGTATTTGATTTTATATGTTTTCTTTAAAAAATCAAAACCTGTAAAAATTTTAACATATTAGAGCTCTAAGCACAATAAAGAGTGATTTTATTTAAAGAAAGAAATTTCTATGTAACAATGCACAGAATACCACCATCACTGTTAAATCTGTTAAATATGATTGTGACAGCTCCCTATGATAAAAATTATTAATTCTCAGAGGTATTGTTAAATGACAATTCAGTTTGTTATGTTTAGAAAGTTTCTCATCCTGGTATTTATTAAGTGTTTATTTTTTCAGACCATTGCTCCCTAATAGAAAATAAGGAGTTGCATGTGATATTTATTGTGAGTTTTTAAAATTATTTCAAAAGTAGGAAGTTACTCATTATAGAGTAGATGCAAACAAGTAAAATGGCACTTCCTCTGTTTGCATAACGATATACGAAAATAAGAGTAAATCACAGAAAATCCCCAACTTCAATTGTACTTAATCTCTTCACTCTTCCTATACTAAGAATTTAACCAAACAACTTAATCTTAGCTAAAATTTCTATGCTTCATTATGCTCTCTGATACAGATAACCAGCGAGATATCAACTGGCTAAACTCTTGCAAGGTAAGATTAAAAAGAAGTGAAGAAGGAGCTGCTCAATCAAAACTAATTTATAAACTCAAGGATGACAGGTTTATGGAGTCATTGAGCTGTTTACTAATTCCTAACATGATAGTCATTTCAGGATATGGAGTGCTTAAAATAAACAAAGACTGGATTTTTATGGCTCTATTATTTAATCATTTACTTTTTTTAAAGATTGGCACTTGAGCTAACAACTGTTGCCAATCTTTTTTTTTTTTTTCCTGCTTTTTCTCCCCAATCCCCCCAGTACATAGTTGCATATTTAGTTGTGGGTCCTTCTAGTTGTGGCATGTGGGATGCCGCTTTAGCATGGCCTGACAAGAGGTGCCACATCCGCGCCCAGGATCCGAGCCAGCGAAACCCCAGGCCACAGAAGCAGAGCCCGCGAATTTAACCGCTCGGCCACAGGGCGAGCCCCTATTTTTTTTGACTTTGGATATTGACCTCTTTCTCTGTATGTCTTACAGGCTTTATGACATAAGGACATTGAACCTGAAAGCAATGAGTAAAATGTGAGTTTATATGCTTATGTTAGCCTTGAAAATTATTAATGACAACAATTAGAGAAAAGTAACAAAAAACAATGAACTTTATAAAGTAAACTTAGTTTTCCCAAAAAAAAATGCTATTATTCTTCATTAACCTAAAAGCCCTTTGAAAATATGAACTTTTGAAACATACCCTAAACATTAGTATTGATTGATGGAGTTACAGTCCAGTGCATTTGTAGTTTTCTGGTTTTAGCTAACCTGTTCTGCACTTTAGTAGGCTTAGATTTAAAACCTGGAATAAGAAAAGAAATTGAATTAATAGACTAAATTCAATGGATTAAAAAAGCTTCAGGT
Organism: Equus przewalskii; assembly: GCF_037783145.1. NCBI lineage: Eukaryota > Metazoa > Chordata > Mammalia > Perissodactyla > Equidae > Equus > Equus przewalskii. The sequence continues at coordinate 55,402,731 of NC_091846.1, forward strand.
GGGAAAAATTCACATGTGGATCCAACTTGAAAGGGATGGCGCTATAATAATAGCTGATGTTTGCTAAGAGCCATCATACGCTCAGTGATGTTTTTGTAGTTAGTGCTGTGGAGTCAATTCCAATTCCTAGCAACTCTGTGTACATCAGAGCAGGACCCTGCCTGGTGTTTTTGCAGGATCCTCTCACCTTCGGCCGCTGTCTCAGACAATGCTCCGTTGCTATTTACAGGGTTTTCATGGCTAAGTTTTTCAGAAGTTGGGTCCAGGTCCTTCTTCCTAGTCTGTCTTAGTCTGGAAGCTCCACTGAAACCTGTCTACCATGGGTGACCCTGCAAGTATTTGAAATATGGGTGGTGTAGCTTTCAGCATCACAGCAACATGCAGCCGGCACAGTATGACAACTGACAGATGGTCCAGCACAGTACCAGAATCTTAAAATATCTTTTAATTCTCACAATTTTCCAATAGATGCTATTATTAACAATTTCTGTTTAGAGATGAGGAAGCTGAGACCCAGCAAACTCAGTTAATTAAAAGTTACCCATTTAGGGCATGGAAGGTCCAGGGTTCTAACATGGAAATGAAATGCTTTCATCTTTGTGCTCTGCTACTCCTCAAACAGATGGTTCCATGTAGAATCTTGGTTTTATGTGCGTTTAAGTCTGTTTTCATCTATAACTCCAAGATTTTTATTCTGACAGGTGGGTCGTCTGTTGACTATGCCCAGCTTTTCCTTCTATTTTTGAGTCTCAGCTAATTATTCAAGCGTAATAATATCACTTTTACATGACTAGGATTAAATTTAGAATCAGTGCCCCCACATTCAAATTAATCAGTTATCAAAGTAAGATCTTTCCCTATTGCCTTTCTGTTTAATCCTAACAAAAATCAAAATGAATAGCACAATTCCTACCCTATTAACTATAATCTGAGTCTTTGAGAATTTTGCATTTTAACGTCTTCATAGCTTTATTTTCTTAACCACAGATTTCGATTTTTAAAAGTTGGTTTGAACTAGGTTTCCAATACAACTGTACGATTATATTTCAGTATGTGTTCTTTCCTGGGTGTCCATTCTTGACTGTCATGAGTATTGGCTTGCATGATTTAAAAACATTTAATATTAATTACAGCCCTGAAAGTTAGCTGTGCATGCTAAAATATGGCTACTTACAACTTCGTAGAGATTTTCAAGCACCTACTTTGCTCTTATCTGACTCTTTGATTTATCTTTGATGCATTCCATTTGATGCATTTATATAAAATTTAGAGATTGATTTATCTATTAAATTTCTGAAGGAGCTAAAAGCAGCTCATCATTTTTCTTCTGCCTAAAAGTGTTAGATCTACATTAAGATCATTTTCCATTTCTCTTGGGCCTTTTTAAAATTGTGTTCTAAGGTGAGAACAATGAATTACCTGACAGAAAAAGGTTCTACCTGGACTGCCAACCTTCCAGTGCATGATGAAAGGATCTTATGTAGTTTTTATGCAGCCCATAATGGCTGCTGGCAGCAACTGTGACAGACAAGGGCCAGGCATCACCTTTTTTTCACAGATCACACAAAACAGCTGGTGAATCAGGGAAAAGGATAAAGTGAAGGATGAGAACTCCAACTCTCACTTCATTTAGAAGGGATATGGCTTACATTTGTTTTTCCACCTTTGAAAAAAAAGTTGCAGGATTGCAATAAACAAAACCTGTGAAATGGTTCGAAGATTACTCAAACCAGTAAGAACTGTGTTGCAAAATTAAGAATCTTACTGTATACAATGGGGTTAGGATGAATCTTGAAAACATGAGGCTGAGTGAAAGAAACCAGATGAAAGGTCGCATATTATATGATTCCATTTATATGAAATGCCCACAATAGGCAAATCAATAAAGACAGAAAGTAGATTAGTCATTGCCCGGAATTTGCAGGGAGGCACTAGGAAAAGGCTGCCAATAAATACAGGTTTCTTTCTGGGGTGATGAAAATTTTCTAGAATTAAATATTGGTGGTGGTTGTACAGCTTTAATAAAACCAAATGAATTGGACACTTTAAAAGACTGAATGTTACAGTATGAGAATTACATGTTTTTCCTTACAAAACAGTCTCAACACATTTTAAAGATGTTAGAAGCTAAAAAATCTGGATGAAAGAAAATATAAATTTGACCAAATGGTGGGTAGTCTGAGTTTTTAATAAGAGCACATATGCTGAAGTTAATTATTTTCAGACACTTGAAATATCCTTAAAGTAGAATGTAAAATAAAATGTTTTAGACAGCAGGCAAATCATGAAGTCTTAGAGTTTTCAAATATATTTCTTTTTATAGTGAGTATGAGATTTGAAATCCAGGAGTCCCGAAGCTCTTAGCCTAGAAGTGCCAAAGAATTCACCTTCACGAAACACACGTACAAAATAGCCAGCAAGAGATTAAACATAGAAAAGCAAAGTAGACCAGGGTCAAATGTTAGTATTGCTATTATTTAGTCCAATTTTACTTCCTCATATGAAGATATACTTCAGCATCTTCATATTAATTCTGAAGGAGAAAATTCTACGACTGAAAGAATTTAGCTTTCTTTTCTCTCTCTATCTCTCTCCCTCTCTCTCCCCCTCTCTCTCGTTTGGAGATGTGTAGTCTAAAAAGCTTTGTTTTAATCAAATGGCATTAAAATTGCTTTTTACAAAACAAAACCATTACATTTATATGCTAATATTATAGCAGCATCAATGTGCTGTGGTTAAAATATAACACTTATTGAAAAGCAATTGTGTTTATGGCTTATTCAAAACTTAATTTTCCCCCCACACACATACAAATGCCACTGAATGCACAATAAAAATTTGGCAATATAGGGACTCTGGCTAAAAGTGTATGTTACTCATACAAATTCCTACATTATGTATTTCTCAGCAGAAAACAAAAATTTAGACAAAGCATCTTGGTTTTTGCACTGCAACGTACATGAGTTGAATTGTACCTGAAAAGAAATGTTTTACATTTTGATTTGCAATTATTTCTTTTTATTTGCTTAACTATCGCTTTAACAGCTTAATGTGGAAATATGATTCAGTATCATGAAGTTACTTTAAAACTAATAATGAAAGAACAAAAGGGGTAAACATTAAAGGAGAGTAACAGAAAGAATAAGACTATGTTTACCTTGAAAATATGGACATAGTTTTAGGTACCGCTTACTGAGCATCTATTACAAACCAAGTTCTGCTCATTCATGATATCAAGTAATTCTCTCATTATACCCACAACTCATCACCAACAAAAATCAACAAAAACTGAGCTATAAAGCAATTAAACTTTCCCAAAGCCACACAATTTAATAAATTAACATTTGTTTATAGGGGCCAGCCCAGTGGCACAGCGGTAAAGTGTGCATGTTCTGCTTCAGCGGCCCTGGTTCTCTGGTTCGGATCCTGGGTGTGGACATGGCACCACTTGGCAAGCCACGCTGTGGTAGGGTCCCACATATAAAGTAGAGGAAGATGGGTATGGATGTTAGCTCAGGGCCAGTCTTCCTCAGCAAAAAGAGGAGGATTGGCAGCAGATGTTAGCTCAGGGCTAATCTTCCTCAAAAAAAAAGTTAACATTTGTTTATATATGTTAATAGGTTAACATTTAATGAAATTAGAATATAAGTTGATTTTAAGAAATTCCACCATACCATACAATTAATTATAACACATACACACACACAAATATAAAACATAAAAACTGCCAAAAGTCCTTCTCTTCATCCAAATGGGACAAATATTTGTAAAGCATGCTCTGTAAAATTTGGCATTTAAAAAATTATTTACAGAGCTATTTTATAATCACTGTATTAATTGACACATGTTTAAATTACTCGGTTGTTAAAGATAATTACGTTAAAGATAATTATGTCATCTATTACCTACAAAGTTGTTGGAATGCACAGGAAGTTACCCCAGCATAGTGACATGAAGCAGCATGAAATACTACTGGCGGAACATATTTACACAGCAGGGTAACATTAAAGCTATTTACTTCAGGTGAGGTAGTGTTATAGGCCATGGTGTTAGCATAATTTCTTGTGAAAGGGACAACATTATTGTAATAAGCCCTTAACGAGAGTGATGGTAGTATTATGAAGAACGTATTCATCGAATTTGAAAAGAAAATATCATCTTTTCCAGAAAGAAATGTATTACATTGCACATATACTCCTGTTTGGAAGTACAGACTGGTTACATATGTAGATTCTACGTATTTATATATGTCCTGTCTTAAAATCACTTACATATGGTAAAATGTAGTGCTCAATGTTTTATAAATAAAATGTTTCCTAGAACTTAAAAATATCACAATACGTCTTCCTCGTAAACTGTATAAAGTGTTTCTAGTTATTGACATCAAGTTTTGTCTGTGTTTTAACATATTCTTTCATTACTGTTCCTAGGCATTAGTGATATGTTCTACCATGATATGACTCCTCTAAACAGCCATTAAAATATATTCTTCTTGTTACATGCATCAAGTCAGCTCTGACTCCTGGTGCCCCTATGAATGAAAGATGTCCACAACATTCTGAACAGCCCTACTCCGCTTCCATAGACTCAAGCCTACGGCTTCCTTTATGGAGTCAATCATCTCATCTTTGGTCTTCCTCTTTTTCTGCTGCCTTCTACTTTTCCCAGCATTATTACCTTTTCAATAGAATCCTGCCTTCTCATGATGTACCAAAGTAGGACAGCCTCAGTGTCATCATTTTTGCCTCCAACAATCATTCAGGCTTAATTTGCTCTAGGACCCACTAGGTTGTCTTCCTGGCCATCCAGGTATCCGTCGAGCTCTCCTCCAACATCATATTTCAAATGAATCAACTTTTTTCCTATGTCTTCTTCACCATCCAGCTTTGGCACCCATACATCCTAATTGGGAATACAAGGGTGTGGATAATCTTGGTCTTTGTTTCTAGTGACACATCCTTACACTTGATGATCTTTCCTACTTCTTTCATTGCTGCCCTTCCAAGTCTCAGTCTTCTCTTGATTTCTTGGCTGCCATCTCCATTTAAATTGATGACTGAGCCAAGGTAAACAAAATCTTGAACAATTTCAGTGTCTTCACTGTTTATGTCAAAGTTGTGTGTTCTTTTGTAGTCATGATTTTTGTCTTCTTGATGTTCAAATGCAGTCCTGCTGTGGCGCTTTCTTCTTTCACTTTCATCAGAAATTGTTTCAAGTCATTGCTGTTTTCTGCCACTAAGATGGTGTCATCTGCATGTCTTATATTGTTGATATTTCTTCCACCAGTTCTCACTCCTCCTTCATCTGAGTCTACTCACAGGGGCATCTACATTTCATAGGCATTTGGTGGCTGTGACATCATGGACCCGAGCACATGCAGCTTGCACCATACACCATGCAGCAGAAGGCAATAGTAAACTGCTGTATTATCCTTTCATTTTCCCCTCTTGTAAACTTTTTCTACCTTGAAAACCCTATGATGAGACAGTCCAAAATGAAAATATACTCTACATTCCAAGAAAATTTCTTTTTCTCTGTATACCCCAATAGTACCATCAGAAAAACTTACTACATTATTACTTTTAATGCATTTGTTATCAAAAGCCATTCCAGATTGAAGAATGCTAAGAGGATTTTGATACTAAGATAAAGGTACATGTACCAGTTTTTGCATGACAACAATAGTAACACAAATTTATGGCCAGAATTTAAACAAAGCCAAACTAAACAGTCTCATAAATATTTAACAAAATATGTCTTTAATTTGTACATCCAAAAAACATTGAAAAAGCATCTCTGCAAATGAAATGGTAAATGCTATTTCTTTCAAAGTTATTTTATTGTTGTGATTTGATGTAATAATAGAGACACTGATTTACTCTAGTGTCATATCTTTATGGACAAAATGGAGAGCAGAGCATTTACATATTGCATGTCAATGGCACTCAGTCTCTGTCTATACTCACTGACTAATTTTTAGTCAAATGAATCAGTCTTTTTATACCACCATGAGAAAGAGAGCAAGAAAAGAAAGGGAGGGAGAAAAAAGAAGACAGAGAGGAGGAGGATTAAGATTAAAATTTTAATGAACTCGACTGAGCCCAAATAAAGCTAGAGAGTATATTATTGCAGACTATATTTGTCTCCTAATTTAACTCAAAGTAGCTAGTCAAGATTTGCTTATTTATTGAATGAAAACTTGAGAATTAGAAAAGTAATGTTCTTCATGTTTATAGCAAGAGTAAATATTAAGCCCAACTAATACAAATCAAGGATAGTCAAGGAATATTACAATACTTTTTATTGTTTTGTTATTTATTTTTGTCTCCAGTGGTTGAAACTTTCAAGCCTATAGCTACAAGCTGCAACCATTATCCGAAGAAGGCAAGTGAAATCTGGAGTGGAAAAGCATTTCCCAAATTATTTGCCTCTTCTAATTCCACCAAGGAGTCACTTCTTCGTGTTTGTTCTCTTAGTCATTGTAGGGAGGGGGACTATGTGTGAAAGCATTGCCAGTGATGGTAAAGAAGTCATCCATACTGAGATGGGACAAGATGTCAATTCATTTAACAATGGACCTCAGTGGGTGCTTCTTCTTAAGTTAGTATGAAATAAGTCCTGGGGTTCCTTATCAAGTTAATTTTGGTACACTATAGTCAAAGTATATTTGTATAATTTTCTCAGCTGCTCACTTAAACATAATTTTGTAAAAATATAGTATATCTAGGCATAAATGTTATTTATTTAAACAATATGGCAATTTCAAATTTGGTAATATATATACATCTGTATTTTTGTTAAATAATATTCATATATAACTTTTGAATTTCCATTTTGGAGCCAGACTGACATATTTTAAATATACCTAGACATAATATATTATAATTTTATAGTTTCAATGAAAAATCATTTGTTTTTGTATCTTCTATTCAATTGAATAAAATTGTCTATTATTGTAGAACCACAATTTTTTTGCTGACGAAGATTTGCCCTGAGCTAACATCTGTACCAGTCTTCTTCTATTTTGTATGTGGGTTGCCACCACAGCATGGCTGCTGAAAAGTAGCGTAGGTCTCTACCTAGGAACCAAGCTAGGGCCCCCAAAATGGAGCACAAAGAACTCAACCACTAGGCCACAGGGCCAGCCTCTGTAGAACCACATATTTACCTAAAAATGAAAAGGTTATTTTGTTACTGGCACTATTTCTATTTGATTGTTTTTTCTAGCTTACTTTATCTTGGAAATTCTCATTTAATATACTGTGAACTTGATCTCCAACACTAAACTCAATTCTCCTAATCTGCTCACATGCTTTATAAGCTGGCCTCAAGAAAATTCCACATCATTTAGAGCCAATTCAGTTGTTAATGAACTCTCAGGGAATGCCATATGAATTCTCTAGATAACATGATTTCAAGAATATTTCTCTTTGAAATTACACACTTTCTATAATAATGTGCACAATGTGGTGTTTACTATTTATAACATTTGGGTGGTGTCATGTTTCCCTTGAGACCAGTGGCATCATGGATGACCAGAGGATTGCTTCATGAGAGGAAGAAGGGGTGGAATGGAACCAGGATAGACAACAGTTGCCATTACAGGAAACTTCCTACCCAGAGCTATTGAGCATGACACCATCGATTGATTTGTCTTACTGGCATAGCTGTTGTTTCCTTTCTGCTTTAGTAATTAAAGTAAATAAAATGATATTTTACTTCATAAATTACTAATAACTTGTCCATTAACTCAGTTAATTGTCATCAGCTACCCAAGTTTGGTTAACTTTATAAATGCTCATTTCATTACAGTCAGAATTATTAGCTATTTAAGATAATTTCTAACAGTAAGTGAATTTTTTTCCCTAACTAGGTATATAAATTCCTGAAATGATAGATCTTAAAAAGATCATATAACAAACATTCCCCACCACTGCTATTGAGGTTGGAAAGTAGGGGCTCAAGACATAAAGACAAAACCAGTACTTGTTTCAATTTATATTTTTGAAAATATAGAATTTTAGTGATATAAAATATAATCATTCCAAAGTTTTTGGATGCTTATTAAGAATTTTTAATGATTTGTGGAGACTATATGAGCATAATAAATACTTAAGCATACGTTTGATTTATCATTCACTATCCATTGTGATTATTTAAAATTTTATTTAGTTTCTAGTTGTTTGACAATTTAGTCACATATTTTTATACATATACTTATTATGGGCCATTAGTTATTGGCAGGAAGTAGTCACAACTGATGTTTTGGTAAAGACATTCATATGTGTAGCAAACACCAATGGAAATGAACCAAACGCTGCTTTATGTAAAAAGGAATAAATCTCACACAAAATATACCTGGAGCTAAATAAGCCATACACAAAGGAGAACGTGCTGTATGATTCCATTTAGATAAAGCTCAAAAGCACGTGAAATTAACCTATAGTACTGGAAGTTATACTAGTGGCTAATGCTTAGAACTCAACATGAAGGTGCTTCCATGTAGCTGGTAATGTTCTGTTTCTTGAGCAGAATGGTAGTTACACAGATGTGAAAATCACCACTGATATGTGCATTTATGTATACTAAACTTAATTTTATTGTATTTTCTTAATTTTAAAATATTTAAGAAAATACTGGAAGCAGAGTGTTCTAACTTCAAAAAAAAACTTCCAAAAAAAGAGGTACAATGATTTTTTGAACTTCTTTATAAAAGATATAAAAATACATTGTAGTCTTCTGTTGTGAAAACAATTGATCAAAATCAAAAATATGAATTTTACCATGTGGAATATTACACATAATAAGCACATCTAAGTGCTACCTCCAATAACTATTATTAAAATAATACTTATGAAGAACTGTGAGAATTTTTATGTTTAAAAATTTAAGTAAAGAAAGGAGTACTAAACATTTAGTAACATACAATAAAATTAAAGAAATAAATACAATAATTAAAAGTTACTGTCTTTGTATTGCCTTCAGACAGCTGATTTTTCCTTTTACTTTATGCTTTTTCATATTTTTAAATTTTCAAAAATTAACATGACATTATAACCTAAAAACCATGTCATAAAAGTGTTCATTTCTATTTACCCAATGACTCTAAGACTGGATTTATTCTGTATTAGAAAAATCTACTATATAGGAAAAAATATATAATATGTTTTTTATTTTAAGGAAGATTGGCCCTGAGCTAACATCCTTTCCCATCTTCCTCTGTTTTATATGCGGACACTTGCCACAGTTTGGCCTGATAAGTAGTGTGTAGGTCCACACTTGAGATCCAAACCAGCGAACGCCACACTGCCAAAGCGGAACACACGAACTTAACAGCTACACCACTGGGCTGGCCCTTAAATGAACGTTTTAAATGCATGTATGTTTTGTTTTGTGAGAAGCATTCCTGAAATATCAACTAACTTTCATATGCTAATGGTTTATAATAGCCCATAATGTAACCATTGTTCCATAATTAGTGCACATAATCAAAGCTTGGTTTTCAGGGTAAGTAAACATGGGAAAGGTAAAGACCTTTCAAAGTCTCAAGCTGCACAAAGGTGGGGATTAAAGGGTCCTGTGTGCTATTTAATACAATTACCTCCAAGCCACTTGGAGTTGTTACTCTTTTGGAAGTTAACAAATTCCTGAATTTTAACTCTGTCATAAAGAAGTGGTGGCTGGGAAGGTGATTTCTTGTGCTTGATTATCTAACAGTGCCCTTGCACTGAGTTTCTCTTGACTCTCTATAGACATGAAATCAGTCCTAGTTTTCCCTGTCTTCTTTGCAGTAACAAGTAGAGTCATGCAATTGCCAGGTGGACAGCATTGGTCTGGAGTCTTATATACCAGTGACTGTTTCTGCATCGGAACACTCACAATATGGGAAAAGTTTTTCATAAGCAAAATCCTAGGCTTGAACAAAGTGTGGGGAAGGAGGAGAATCTACACTTCTTTGATCTCTGTACTCCAACTCATAGACTTCTGTTTGAAACAGCTCAGAGAGAGGTTGGGATGATCCAGATAAGCAGTGCTTGTTAGTTATGAAAACAGATTTTGCCTATTGGATGGTGAAAGCATCTGGGTTGACTATTTAGTTAAATAACAGAGCACAGAGGCCACGGGTGAAAACAAGTAGTCCCAGTCGTTTTGCCTTTCAGTTCTCATTCAACTGGGTATGGTTTTGGCAAGGAGGTGTGAGAAGCACCACTTCTGTAAGAGTGAATCTCAGCTCTTGTTTCTTTTTTAAAAGTAACACTTTTGAGGTATTCCTCAGGTCAATGAAATAATTGTCTCTGGGGATAAAGCCATGCAATTGGTGTGAATGTTAAAATCTGAGAAGGCCTGCCTCAGCTGTGTTCTTCAACATGCTGCCACTGTATTAGCAGCATAGTTGTCACCCGAGAACTTGTGAAGAATGCAGAAAAAAGGAAACAAGTCCAGTTACTCCATCAGAAACTCTGGAGGTGGGACCCAGTGACCCATGTGTTAGCTAGGTCTGGATGTGAGTTTGAGTCGTGGTAAAGTTTGAGAACTCCAAGTGTAGACTAGAACATAAAGGAGCGATTAAACGTAGTTGAGGTAAGTACTGACTTTAGACTTACTACAGCAGTAGATAAAGTGAGTAATTGACTAGGGAATTGTTAAGTTCAATGAAAAAAATCCACCGAGAAAAATTATGTCTAGGTACGGATTACTAGAAACAGGTCTTATAGGACCCTCCCTTATTTATAAAGGTCTACAACACTGCTATGAGTAAGCTAGTATAGAAAAAAGAGAAACAACTAAGGTAAATTATTATTTTAAATTTATATAATGCTTTTCCTATTATTTAAGCTTTTCTACAATCACTATTTAATTTTATCCTCAAGTTCACCAAGAAAGTGATCCAGAAATGTCATATACACTTTTTCTGGACTAAGAAGGAGACTGAGGCTTAAGGGGAAATTACTTGCTTAAAATCCCATGGCTAGGAATAAGCAGAACCAGAACTTTTGACTTTGAATCTAGGGGTTTTTCTGTATGTATTTTAAGGAAAAAATGAAAGGAAAAGCAATCTTTGCTCGACAGACATAACCACTCATGAATTTTCTCATATGTGTGCTGTTAGATCTCCACCACTATGGAAAAGAAAACTGAGCTTTTACATAAAGCTTAGAGTTATAATTAAAACAATCAAATCCAAGATCTCTAAAAGGATTCTGAATAGATTGCAGATTACTTAAAAGCAAAATATAATCAAGCAAATCTAGAGAGGATTTAGTAGACAGACACTCCTCCTGTCCTAATAATATGTACTGGTTCAATAGAGAGCCTGTAATAAAGAGGGATCATTTTGTTTTGTTTTTAGCAGACTGAGACTCATTATCTTGCCATTTGTCATAACAAATATTTTCTTAAAATTTGTATGTGACCAGCCTTATAACTTTTCTCTCTGAGCAAATTGTCTGCATCTGAATTTCCCTTCGACAATAAAAAAATTGGTTATTCAAAACCCGAAGGGTTCCCTCATTATCTACATTTCTGTCTATATATAAGAATAAGTGATATAGACCGGTCCCTCAATTATCATCACTTGACCTTCATCAAAAAATAAATCCAGCAAACCATATATCAGATAAGGTGTTAATATCCAAAATATACAAAGAACTCATACAGCTCAACAACAAAAAAATCAACAACCCAAATAAAAAATGGGCAAAAGATCTGAACGGAGATTTCTCCAAAGAAGATGTATGGATGGCCTACAGGCATATGAAAAGATGCTCAACATCATCAGCTATCAGGGAAATGCAAATCAAAACTACAATGAGGTATCACCTCCCTCCAGTCAGAATGGCTATAATTAACAAGACAGGAAACAACAAATGTTGGAGAGGGTGTGGAGAGAAGGGAACGCTTGTTCACTGCTGGTGGCAGTGCAAACTGGTGCAGCCACTATGGAAAGCAGTATGGAGTATCCTCAGAAAATCAAGAATAGATCTACCATATCATATGATCCAGCTATCCCACTGCTGGGTATTTATCCAAAGAACATGAAAACACAAAGGCATAAAGATACTTGCACCCCTATGTTCATTGTAGCATTATATACAACAGCCAAAACTTGGAAGCAGCCTAGGCCCCCATCAAGGGAGGAGTGGATAAAGAAGATGTGGTTATTTATACACAAAGGAATACTAGTCAGCCATAAGAAATGATGAAATCCGTCCATTTGTGACAACATGGACGGTGCTTGAGGGTGTTAATGCTGAGTGAAACTAGTCAGAGGGAGAAAGTCAAATAACGTATGATCTCACGCATAAGTAGAACATAAAAACAATGACAAACAAACACATAGCAATGGAGATTGGATTGGTGGTTAGCATAGGGGAAGAGAGGGGAGGGCAAAAGGGGTGATTAGGCTCACATGTGAGGGGATGGAATATAATTAGTTTGCGTGTGGTGAACATGATGTAATCTACACAGAATTTGAAATATATTACAATGTACATCTGAAAGCTATACAGTGTTATAATCCAATGTTATTGCAAGTAAAAAAATAAAAAACAAAATAAAAAAATAATAATAAAATAAATAAATCCAATTTGCTTCAACTCTGTAGTAACAGAAGTATGTGAGCCATGTTATAAAGTACATTGACAGCATGGACCATACATCATTCATCCTTCTATTCATATATTACCTTGCATATGTTACATGTTTGTTTTTTTAAAATTTAACTTCACTATCCACATAAATGTATATAGAATTTCCATGACAGGAAAAGAAATTAAAATCAGTTGAACCGGGTATTTATATAAGCTAGGCATCGTGCTGGGTCCTTGGAACTCAGTGGTGTTTAAAAAAGATATTGCCCTTCTTGGGAAAGACTGACAATGAACAAATAATTTTAAGTGCAATAAATGATACGAATGTGGAAATAAAAAGAACTCTGGATCTAACCTAGACGAGAAGTAGGTAAGTCCTCCAAGAACAAGTTGCATTGCCGCTGAGAACTAAGAGTGAGTCTGTCAGATAAGCAAATGTGGTGGTTTATGGAGGCGAGATTTCATTCAAAGACAGAGCGTGGTCAAAAGCACAGAGAATATGGCTTGTTTTCAGAATAGATAGAAGAACAACAGGGGTGGGAATGGAGGGGAAGTAGTGGTAAAAGTGCTGAAGAAGAAAGCAGAGACCATTTACGTGACCTTGAAGGCCAGATATAGGCCTTTATCCATAGGTCTATGGAGAGACATTAAAGGATATTAATCACTATGTGTACATTATAAAAATAAATGATCATTCTGGATGCAGTTGGTAGAATAAATTGAAGGAAAGCAAGAGTAGATTCAAGGAGTTAGCAAGATAGTGACTTACCTTTCTGTATGATAGAGGCCTTAGGGATGGATCTCAGTGGACAAGTTTGAGAAAGACCTATTAAATTGTGAAATGGAAAGGTCTTGATGATTGAGTAGTTATTATATTAGTTATTAGTATGTTAGGGGGAAGAAGGAATTATGGATGACTCCCTGGTACGTGGTTTGAGAAAGGTGGTAGATAGTCGTAATAGCTGCAAGAGGAACACTCCAGTGCAGAAGCAGATTTGGTGTGAAGTACAGAGTAATCCCATTAGGACCATAGTGAATTTGACATGCTTATGATGAGAGAATACCTAGAGATGTCAGTTTTAAAGTTGGATAATGACTCTATATCTGAGAAAAGAGGTTCCAGGCTGGTCACTTGCATTTAGAAATTGATGGTGATAGAAGTAACTGCAGTGAATAAAATTTTATTAGGAAATCTTTAGGAAGAAAGAAAAGTCAACCTATTAGGGCCAACCTATTACACCATTTAAGGGGAAGAATTAGCAAGGGATATTAAGGAGAAATAGCCCCTAAAGACAGCTGGGAACCTAGAAGAGTGTAATATCATGGTATCAAGGGGTATGTCACGAAGGAAGGGAATGTGGCTGGGTCCATTACTTCTGAGAGATCAAATAACTCTCAAAATTATCTGTTAGTTTAACTGACATCAGGGATATCAGTGACCTTAGCAAAAGTCATTTCTCATCATAAGTGAGAGTAAATTTAGGCGAAAAGGGAAGTTAAAGAGAAAGACAACAAATATGAATATTATCTTAGGAAATTTTGCTGTAAAGGAAAAGTCACAAAGGAGAGGATGATAATACAAAGTCAAAGAATGACATTTTAGAATAAAACAGAATCATATAAGATGAAGCCCACTAGGACACAGCCAGTTAAGGAGAAAAGGCTGAAGATACAGGGAAGAGAGTGGATACAATTAAGGTTCCCAAAGAAGTGGTTTAGGAGAGAAGCTAGACCATGAGTGGAGGATACGCTAGACAAGGGTATTTACACTGATGAGAGATTGAAAAAAGTGGGAAGAAAGGTAAGAAAAAAGGAAGTGAGAAGAGGAAAAGGAATGTTAAAATGTATTTTGAAGATGAAACAGAATATACGTTGATAAAAAAATGGTCAGCAGGAATAAGAGAAAAGAAAGAAGTTGAGAGGTTTTATGGGATGGGAATGAAAATGAGAAACATCAAGCTTGAAGAGAAAGGAAATTGATTAGACAGCCCTGGGGAAAGGAGGAAATGTAGAGGCAAATATGGGAGAATCAGTCCTAAGGAATCTGGAAGCTGTGAAAATAATGTGATGTATGGAACCTAATGACTACGTAATACGCAAGGAAGACTTGTGCAAAGGTCTCTTCTTTAACTATTATAAAGTAATCTGTACTTGTAACTTCAAACTTAATAACTGATCTAGGAGGAACATCTTTGGTTTCTTCCCTTCCACTCTTTTCTCTCCTCTTGATTCACATACGATATGCTCTCTTTCTACCCTTTGTAAAGCTATGGCTAGTCTGATCTACAGCTGTCTTCAATTTGCTACTTTTTCTACTTGTGAAAGTATGTAGTCTATGAATCATAATTTTGATAGAATTGAAAATGACTTTCTGATATAGTTAATATCATACATTTTGGAATTGTTTCCACTGTATTTAGAAATCTCTTTTGATCAAAATCACATAAACCAGCAATTAAATGGATCTATGGAGCCTTTTAGTTCATTATCCTCCACCAGCACAACTACAGAAATGCTATGTTGCATAGTAGATGGACATTGGAGCCAAAGAAACCTGCGCCTAAATTCCAGGTTTATAAATGTGGGCAAGTTATTTAAACTTCCCAAGCCTCAGTGACTCTGAAAAATAAGAAAAACAATACCTGCTTTTAAAATAACGTATATAGAACATATATCATACAATAGTGCTCAATAAATGTTAAATTTTTCTATACAAGATATTTTGAACCAGGTTATTGTTGCTGTCAGTTGTTCACTACTATTTGTTGAGAAAATAAATATTAAATGTAGAAGAATATATCACCAAAACATTAATAAGGTTAATTATTATTATTAATCATTAATTAGTAAAGAAGGATCACCAGATTCAAGGGCAGAATACAATAACAAACATCTGGGTTATTTTGCCCAAAATTATAGACGTCACTGTCTAGAATTAAATTTAATGACTTGCAACATATTTTAAAAAATTAAAGTCTTGGTAAAAGAGGGAGGGACGTAATATTCCTGGAGAATCTGGTATGTGCACTATGCTAGGTGTGCAATTTATGTTCATTGTCTTATGTAAATCAGGAACAACTGCTATCGTTGCAAGCCACAGAGAAGCAACTGAAACCTCTATGGTTTGAACAACTCTTCAAGCTCAATTACCTAATGCTTGCTGGAAATGAGCTTTAGACCAAGCCCTGTTTGGCGCCACCGTCCATCTTCTCTATATTTCACGTGATAAATCAAGAAAAGAAATTCCACACAGTCTTTCAATTCGACAGAAGAATCAACGACAAGAATTTCCTACCGGGAACTTGAGAGGTAACCTCCCAGGAAAATAGCATGCTAAGTTACCTTGCCTACAGTCAAGTAATCAAGTCTCTCCAAATCCTCAAGGTCCTTGAGATTGATTTTTATCATATCAGTAGAAAATGAATTTATTTACATGCCTGATTAAGTCCACTCTCTTTTCCTTGGGAATTATATGTATGGAGAAGCTGTGTTTTGTGGTGGTTTTTCCCAGCTGTCTTCTGTGGGAATTGGACTCAGATGTCTAGGCTGTAGAGTGCATACTCCATAGAATACTCAGGAACATAAAACAACAATTTACCACTCCCCAAATTAACACTCTGCAGTAGTGAAAGAATCAATGACACATTTGATCCTGCTGGCTCTGACTGAATTGCTTGTAATATTCAAAACCCATTATTGAAGATGCTGTGTGTTCCAGATGGTTCTCAGACATCACTAGCAAGTTACAAAATCCCTTTATTTAGTGAGCCAATATAGAATATTTCTGACATGCTAGACATAGGGAAAGCTAGCTTCCATTCCGTTGCTATCTCTCTGGAAACCTTCAAAGTAATGAATTGTTAACTCTCATCCAAATTATTCTGTGACCTATTTGCTTTAGGCAATAAAAAACAGCATAAAAGTCATTACATATATTTTATATTCTAACTTTTAGGTACAGATGCAACAACCCCAAAATAGGGTGAAGTAGATTGGAAAAATCTCTGGAGAACACTATGCATTTTCCCGCTCATTTGGAACTGTGTGTACATAATGCATGGTAGAAGCAGGTGTTGGCAAGATATAAGTTCTCAGAACACACACAAATGCACACATTTATATGGGTGCTAAATAATTAAATAGTTACATTTGGTATGCAATACATAGAACAGTAACACAGATGAGTCTGCAACATTAAAGGCCTTTGGACTGTGGCGTTTTATTCTGGGATTCAGATTGTTGATGGAGTTTTAGTTTGGGGGCAGAGGAGAGTTGACAGTACTGATGATTTTGAGATTGCACACCCCCACTATTGCTCATCTGCTCAAGTGAAAATCATAATATTGCACTGAAGCTGAGCATTAAGTTCTTCGGTTCATTTGCATTCACCTCTCCCTTGAGGCCTATCGTCCCCTCTCTTTCTATGTTATAGCACATGATTAATTTATTCCCTCACAATTACACTCAAAACCAAGCTTAAATTTAAGAGGTAACAGTTGCTCTAAAGAGAGGTGAAGTGATCGACTCTAGATGATGTTTTCAGCCTGGAATTTAATTAACAATAAGAACTCTATGGTATTAAAGTCATGGCATATTGTAGAAGATTTACAAGACCATTTGGTGATTATATTTGTTGTATATTTTTATAAAGAAAAACACATAATACAATTATATTTGTAAATTTATGGCAAATAAAATGTATGTGCATAAGGATAATTTGATTTTTCTAAAGCTTTAGCATTTTACCCATATTTTCTAGAAAGTATTTGATGATTCTGGCTTCTATATTTTTACTTCATTGTTATAAATATTTTTCAAGAAATATGATTTTTAAATGAAAATTGCAAATAAAAGTTGAATCACTTTATCATCATATAATTATTAGGAAAATAAGTCTGAAATATATGAATTTTTATCATAGCAAAATAATTTAAAATCTTATTTAAACTTAGTGGTGAATGACAAAATTGTCATAAGATTAGTATCTTCAAATAGTTCTAAGAGATTTATGAACTTTATCTGGGACTCAAAGTTAACAGATTATGTTGTTAATAATATTTATCATTCTTCATTCCTTATACATGTATGTATACTTTCTTATATGTACATATATTTATATGTATATTATATATATATGTATTTCTTAACGTCTCTTACAGAATGCGTAGTCTTCTAGCAATTACACATAAAAAATACAACCGGATAAAAACAAAATGAATACTTTGATCATCACTTTTATCCGGACTTAGTTATTCATTGGTATATTTTCTATTATCTCTCAGGTAGTGTAGATCATGGGAATACTGAGTTATTCTGAGACATATTTCTTAATGGGGTTTTATGTTCTGCTGACATTCATTGCTAATAAATTCTACTGCTTTTGCTTTCTGGGTAATTTTTTTCTTTTCATTTTCTTTTTTTTTTTTTTTTAAGCTATAGCGACTCACGCATCCTCTACAATTTCAAATAGCACCCAAAGTAGTCAGATCTACTGGCATCTTTCTCTGTGTCGTCTACATTGTGAATTCTATGGTTTTCCTGGCAAATATTGAGATAGCAATGTTGGCTTGTGTCATGTAGTAAAGCATTTTGATTTCCCTCATAACACAGAACTTTCTTCTGATATCACTCCTCTGGACCACTAGTTACGGCTACTCATCTCTGCTGCAAGCTTTGCCAAGCAGTAGTTATTATACACAGGTATGGAGATTAAGTACATTTGTTACCTGTCACCCTTGTCAAATAAATCCATTTGTAAAACAGCAGTTTTTCTATAACCAGTCTGTTGGTAACACTAATGGAGGTTACATCCTGTGCGTGCCTTCAACGTGCGTAAGAACTTCTGCAGGTGTGTGGGTGTGCAGGGCACAGGTGAATTCTCCTTTAAATAAATCAGGCTCCCTTGTTCCCTTGAAGGATCTTCATTTTGTATTCACTCCTTTTTGGATTTCGTGTCTAGAAGGGTGTTGGATGTTTGTTTTCCCACTAAAGTCCTACAGAATTAAAGGAATTTTGATGATTTAGAATTACAAAAGCAAAAACAAAGAATTATATTTTAGAGAACTTCTGAAATCCTAGAAAAATCATTAAGGTAGTAAATTTCTCCCTAAATGGGACTTTTTCCCTTTTGTTTCCCAGTTCAAGCAACACTTCACTGCTATAATTTTCCAAATTTCCCACAATACAATTTTCTTTCTTTTCTTTTCTTTTTTTCTTTTTTTTTTTTGCTGTTTTGGCTTTATTTCTACTGTTGTTTTGAGTGTGGTGCTGCTTGTTTGATGTATGCAAGAGATACATGTGATTACAGATTTAAGCTAGAACACAAAACAACATCATGGAAAAGTCAGAAACTTTTAAGCAGGAGAGTATCAAATTTCTCTCTTATTCTCACAGTCCTTTTTGACAATAGTGTGCTGATTTTACAGGTGAAAGAGTTTTTCTAATTTGAAGCATCTCTCTGTTGATAGCTATTTTAGCACAAAAGGCACATACCTCCTTTCTTACTCATTTATATACAAATACAAAATAATTATAAAACAAATTCAACGTTTATAAAATACATCAGCTTTTCCAGCGGGGAAAAAGGAAGAATTAATTTCTGTATGTAAGAAACAAAAGCCCCTATTTTTCTTTTCCTCTTTCATGGTACCACTGAGTACAGTCTTAGCATTAAGTAAGACTTCCATCAAATTCATCTTATGAACCCATTTGCTATTTGGCTGCTAATTCTCCTCTTTGGAGAAGACAAGATCCTGTGACATTTTATCCATTCATATAATCAATATGCATATTGAGAATGTTTTGTTCTAGGCACAGGACGAGCTGCTGGTGATCCAGAAATGGATAAACAGATAACGTTGGTCTCCTCATGGAATTTGGGGCATTTTCCCTGTGGAGTTCAGAGCATGTCCTCTGCCAGGTCAGTAAACTCTCAAAGATTCTGGCCAAGGCTTCTTTCCTCCCTTGCTCCAAACCTTATATATTTTTTCTATAATAAATAGAAATAATTAATTTTAAAAGTAATAGGAAGCATGAGATTGAAAAACATGCCTTGTTATCTGTTCTTACCATATTATATTTAACCAAAAAAAAGGAATAGATGAGTGAAGTATATATAGCCAATAAGGGAAATGCATAATTCACCTTGGAAGCATTAATAACCACTTACATAATTTTCCCAGACTGATTTATAATCTAACGATAAACTACGAAGAAAACTTTTCTAGGCATTTTTAAGTCTCATTTTCTCTTCTGACAGCAAATGCAAAGGCATTTGCAATTTAGCTTAACTGTTAATTCATATCAGTCCAAATAGAAATCTTATTCCGATCTCCATTGAAATCCATGCCTCTCCTAATACTAAAGTTACTCCATGTTTATTTAAAAATCTGAAATTGCACCATTTTCATCAGGAACATATTGCTCAGAAGCAGTTTTCACAGCAGTCTCTTTTACCACATATCAATCAGCATGATTAGTCCTGCCAAATACTCAAGAGTGGGAAATCAAAGAGCAGAAATCAGACAGACCTGCCAGGTACAACTTTGCAGACCAAATTACCTGAAATCTCCACATTGGTGATCATGGTAGCCCTAGGAATATTTAAAGAATAGTAGCCTTGAAGCTAAATTTATAAAAAATCTTTAATGAAAAATCTCCTTTCATTTTCTCGAATATTCTTTTTCTATAGCAAGTTAAATAGATGGTGATGAGCTGCTGAACCTCAATTTCTGATAATGTAGACAATGCATAAAAGATTACACAGAGAACAATTTTTAAGGAAAAATATATAAGCAAACTGACCCAAACTTATACTGTTTTCAATATTCACTCTCATTAAACATAACTCCTCTGTAATTTGCATAACAAAATGAGATAATTTTCTAACTTGTAAAGATAATTTGCATAGATAATATTTGCATAGATAAAACAATGTGCTTTAGCTAACTATTTTAGGTAATGATTTTAAATTTCTTTCTGTTTTCTTCATTAGTACTATGGTGCTAATAATAATGCTGAAGTAATTTAGTAATATAATACTTTGCTACTTTTATCTAGACTTTATTTTTAGTTCATCTGAAGACAAGTTTTAGTATAACATAAAATATAAGGCTTAAAGTTTAGCATGACACTGGAATATGCATCAGTGTCAGATGAAGCCATGGGAAACAATGAACATGGGGACTCTTCCTAAAGAGAATGCCACAACCAGCTCAGAGTTTTCATGTTTCCTGTCCGACATAACGCAATACGTGAACAGATGAAGTGCGTGGTCTTTGCTATTCAAAAGTTTTACAAGTGTAATTCTTCATTATATTTTTCTTGTTATTTCCTTATATTTACCTACATACATTGGGGATGGATATGCTATGTGCATGTACTAGGCCATGAAGAACGATATTTGTATCTGATGAAGAGAGATGCATGTGACATTGTGATCTTGGACATGAGTCTCAGTTGTCTCTTGGGGAGGCTTGGAGTGGGTACTTTTGAAAGCACACATGAAAAAGAAGGAAGTATAAATGTTGGGTGGCTAAAGTGGTAGACAATAGAAGGTATTGTCATTGAACTCCACAGACGTTCGTTCCTTCCTCAGCTACACACCTGCACCTCCCCTCCCTCCACTTTAATGTGGATGTTGGATGGGCCATGAATAGTCTAAGACAATAACTGAGCACCTCATCCTCCTTGCCGTTTATTGCTCCAGAAACCCCAGCCTAAATCAATCAGCACATAGTATTCCCGCAGTGAAAGAAATTAATACAATTCAAGCCAAAGAGAGTTTACCATTGACTTCCTGGAAAAATTTTTCACTTTTAAAATCTAGGAAGCAGATTTTATTCCTGCTGAATAAAATTGCTATTGCTTCTAGCAATCGTTCTAAATCTACCATGACTGCCGAAGGATGACTGAGTGAAACTATGGAAAGAATACGCATAAATTGTGATACTACTGTGCCATTAAATCTTCAGACCCTGAATCCAATGCTAGCCATAGCCTTCCTGTTATGTGATTAAATATACATTAATATTGTTGAAAGAAATTTGAGTTGGATTTTCTGAACCTTGCAGCTGAAATTATTTTAAATAATACATTGTCTCTAGGTTTGATAGAATGTTAACTTGATCTTGATTCAATAATTGATTCACTCCATGGGCATTTATTAAATATCTAATATCTCAGTAAAGACTACATTTGGCTGCAAATAAACGTGTCTTACGGGAGATATATGTTTATTTCTCTCTCGTATACACACACTCTAGGTATAAGTGGTCAGGAGCTGGTTACCGACTTTGCTCTATGAACGCCCCAAAGAACCAAGGACTTTCCAGTTCAGAACACTGCCATGTTTTGAAAAGGTCTGCTCCCCAACCTCATGTTCCAAAATGGTGCATACACATCCCAAGAAATTACAAAGAGGAGGAGATGAAAAGAAGTTCAAAATGTGTCTGCCAGCTCTCTCTTAAGGAAGGTTTCTGGAAGCTTCCAGAGGACACTTCTATCCATATCCCATCTGACCTGAACTTACCCACACAACCATACCCAGCTTGTTTAAAAGTCATATATATTCTGAATTGGCATGTATAATTCTGGAAAAATGGAGGTATAGATATTGAGAACAGCTAACAACCTCTGCCACTACCATGTGTCAGAAATTGTGATTGTGTTAGCTGCTGAATATTAACATAATGCATAATTTACAATAATATTATGGCAAATATGTTACCAATAGATAGGATATCCATGCAATTTATTGTACAAACCAGAATAATTCTAAGTGTGAAAGAAAGCACTATTAAAAATTATGCCAGGGGGCCGAACCAGTGGCATAAGGGTTAAGTTCGCACACTCTGCTTGCGTGACCTGGGGTTCGCAGGTTCATATCCTGGGCTTGGACCTGGCATTGCTTGTCAAGTTACACCGTGGCAGTATCCCACATAAAACAGAGGGAGATTGCTGCAGATGTTAGCTAGGGGTGAATCTTCCTCAAGCAAAAAGAGGAAGATTGGCAACAGATGTTAGCTCAGGGCCAATGTTCCTCACCAAAAAAAAAAAAAAAAAAGCAGAAAAATCAATACATGTTGAAACTACCCATGGACATTATATATACAGGGAATCTCGTTTAGGTATCTGAGCCATTTAAGTACATTTTCTACATAATTAAAACACATATATTTGTTATGTAATTTTTCCTACACTACTGTATATCCCTGATGTTTTAAAATTTTAAAGGTAAAATAATATCTCTTTTATTAATGTCTAAATGTCATAGGAAAATTGATTATTTTAGGCATTTGGGGACATTTTGAAAGCTGTAAATCAATGCATCTCGATACATTTTATGCTGTATGATTATACTTTGTGTTCCGAAGTTTCTCTTTTTGACTATTTCTTTTTCCTCTATGGTTAAGCTGTCAATGATTAATCTCAGTGTTGGTCGCTATGCTTTTAAGTGTCATTCTAACACCCCCATATAAAATTGTTGTTCCAAAGTAGTTTACTTTGGGTTGAACAAAGAGATAAAGAGCTTGTTAGAATTGTGTGTAAAATAAAATGCTAGGCTATATCCAACAGAGTAAAGTGCATGAATTTCAGGGCATGAAACTTTAGACCTGCATGATTACTTACTTCAATTTTCAATGTTTGGTCGAGAGTGCTCAGATTACTAAAGGAATCTATGCATAGAAAATATAAAAATATGTCCATTTGCTATGCATTATATCACATGCACTCATTTGTATGGCAAAATGAGTTTTAGACAAATTGCTAATTCTCTCATCATTGCCTTCCTGTAATATATCAAGTACATTGTCCCTGTCTGCCACAGTCCAGTCAGGGAAATAGAAATCAGTCCATGTTGTTCAAATAGGCTGAATGGTTATACAGGTGGCAGAGGCCTGAATGATCAAAAGAAAGATGACAGGGACTAAAGGAAGAAAAAGGAAGAAGAGATAATACCATGAAATCTAGTGGGCTGGAGGCTACCAGCCTGCGTCAGCTACTGCAGGCTAGAGGACGCTGTTGTCATAGTTATGCACACACTAAGTGGTCAGCATGGAAACAATGAAACAAACGCTCAAGTCCAAGAAGACCTCACTGCTACCACTGCTCCAAGTAATGCTGACAGCTGCCGATAACTGCTGGGCCAGAACCAGGAAGCTCCTCTTTTCCCCTCACCTTATGATCAACCCAACAATGCTTCCTATTGGCAGAACCTATTAGAAAGCCAGCTGGCAATACCTGGGAAAATGTACTTGGTAAATTCTCAGTGTCCTACATTACATAGTAGAGCAGAGAAAGACATAAATGGAGGCCAAGATTAAACAGGCAAAAGACAAGAACAAAGACCAAATTTCTGAGCTGGAGAAGAACCATATAAATAGAAAGTGAGAATTGATCTTCTTGGCTCTTGGATGTGTCTCTGATGTTTCCTCCTTACCCTCATGTCTGTTTTGTAGGTTCTTCTGCCTGAATTTCAGAGTAAGTCAGGGAGAATCTCTTATTACTAGATTCAATTTTGTTTTTACGTTAAATTAGTGACTACTAAGTACTTGAGTCACATAGACTTATGACGTACATGTACACAGCTAGACTGAAATCCTCCATAATTCTCTGGAAAGTTGACATGACTCAAATTCATTTGTGTTTTGTAATGAAATTATTTTTCTGTATTTAGGATATTTTCATTACCGTAAACACATTTTCTTAATTTTTCTTTACTCATCCATCTAAAATACGTATATACTGTATTACTATGTACATACTATATTAGTCGAGATAGCCTAGGTTTTATTGTGCTAACAAATAGCACCAAAATCTCATATACACACACAAGGTTTTATTTCTTGCTGCCCCCATGTCTGCTGTAGGCTCAAGCATCTGTCTAGAAGACACTGTCAGCCGTGAATGTGGCAAATCGGCCATCTAGGATGCTCAGATCTCAACATTCCTCCTCCACCTCCAAACAAGGCCTTCTCACATTTTGCAGCAGGATTTAATGCAAGTGGAGGGTGTCACACAGGCTTTCCCAGGCCCATGCCTGGAAATGATAGGTAACTTCTAGTTGCAAATCAAAGGGCCCACTTACATACAAGGGGACTGGGAAAATGGGGGCTACAGTTTCTTTTATGTTTATTCTTTGTCAACAAGAGTTACAGGGGCTGGAATATAAAGAAGGAAATAAATATATCATCTGATAAAATATTCTTCTAGAAGAGGCAACTTAATGTAGCATAATCAGAAAAAACTTCCCTGAAGATGTCATGTTTGAGCTTCTATTTGGATGTGCTTTTATTTGACACACTATTTACTATTGATTCTGACCCAGATTCTGTAGTTCCACGTTAAATTATGGATTTTTTATCCAGGAGAGATGCAAATAGTTTCTGTCCAGAAGAACTCAAAGTTATGATTGTATTGCCTGCTAGAACATAAATAGGAATAAAATCTTCAGTTTATATAAAAAACTAATTTACTAAATTCCTATAATCAATTCTTAAAATATTCTCTTTATAAATAATGTAGTTAACTGGTCTTTGATAAAGGAGCAAAGATAATTCAACGGCAAAAGGAGAATCTTTCAATAAATGGTGCTGGAACAACTAGACATCCACATCCTGAAAAGATTAATCTAGACCAGATCTTATACCTGACCAGATCTTATACTTTTCACAAAAATTAACTCAAAATGGATCATAGACCCAAATGTAAAACACAATACTATGAAACTCCTAGAAGATAACACAGGAAGAAATCAAGATGACCTTGGGTTTGGCAATGACTTCTTGGATACAATACCAAAAACACAATCCATATAAGAAAAATATAAATTGGACTTCGTTAAAGTTAAAAACATCCAATTTGTAAAATACATGGTCAAAGAGAATGAAAAGCCAAGTCACACACTAGGAGAAAATATTTGCAAGACACCTGTTGGATAAGAGACTGTTATCCAGAATATACAAGGAAACATTGAAACCAAATAAGAAAATAAATGATCAAATAAAAAATGGGCAAAAGATCTGAACAGACAACTCCTCAAAGAAGATATACAGATGGCAAATAAGCATACGGAAAGATGTTCAACAGAATATGTCATTAGGGAATAGTATATTAAAATAATAAGATATCACTACAAATCTATTAGAAAGGCTAAAATTCAAAACATGGATAATACCAAATGCTAGCAAGGATATGAAGCAACAGGACCTCTCATTCATCACTGGAGAGTATAAAATTGTACAGCCCTTTGGAAAACAATTTTGGCAGAGTTTTACAAATCTAATCAAAGTCTTATCATATGATCCAGCAATTGTACCCCTTGGTATTTACTCAAATGAGTTGAAATATTATGTCTATACAAAAACCTGCATGTGTGCATTTATAATAGCTTTATTCATAATTGTCTAAACAGGAAGCAATAAAGATATCCTTCAAAAGGTGAGTAGATAAACAAACTGTGGTACATCCTCACAATGGAATATTATTCAGCTCTAAAAAATAGCTATCAAGCCACGAAAAGATGTGGAGGACTCTTAAATGAATACTGCTAAGGGAAAGATGTCAAATATGAAAAGTCTACTGATTGTATGATTCCAACTACATGACATTCTGGAAAAGGCAAAATCTAGGAGACAGTAAAAAGATCAGTGATTTCCAAGGGTTGGGGGAAAGAGAGGGGTGAATCAGTGAAGCACAGTGGAATTTGGAGCAGTGAAACTGTTTTGTATGATACTGTAATAATGAAGATATGTTATTAAGCATTTGCCAAAACCAAAGGAATGTTCAACGCAAAGCATAAACCCTAATATAAAATATGGATTTTAGTTGATAATAATGTTTCAGTACTGGTTTATCAATCTTAACAAATCCACCACACTAATGCAAGATATTAATAGTGGAAACTGCAGGGAAGGTGAAGTGGTATATGCTAGATCTCTACTTTCTGTTTATTTTTCTATAAACCTAAAACTGATCAAAAAATAAGATCTATTTAAGAATATTATTTGTATCAATTTTACCACACTGCTTGCACCCTCATAAGTGAATTTTTAAATTTTGTGATACATTTATATTTGAATATCAAAGTTTTATAAATTTTGAAAATTATTCTTTGACAAGTTGGTCATAAAGAGTATACAGAATAAAATATTTAATGCATCGGTTCTTGTTTTATTGAACATTTCATGTTGAATACAGCTATAGTAATTCAAACAATATGATGCTGATGGCATTCAAGAAAATTAAAGCTTAGAATATGTTGGCTTTAATAAAAGTTCCCCTGGGGGCCAGCCCCATGGTGTAGTGGTTAAGTTCAGTGCTCTCTGCCTCAGCCACCCAGCTTCACAGGTTTGAGGTTCAGGTCCTGGGCATGGGACTACAACATTTGTCAGCCATGCTGTGGTGGTGACCCACATGAGAAGCGGAGGAAGATTGGCACAGATGTTAGCTCAGAGCTAATCTTCCTCAAGCAAAAAAGGAGGAAGATTGCAACAGATGTTAGCTTAGGGCTAATCTTCCTCAGGGGAAAAAAAAGTTCCTATGCATTTCAGTATTTTATTTAATATATAGAAGTTTTATTTCACTGATTGAGGAAGTTATTAAAATTGTAGTAAAGTAAAATGTGCTATTTAGTCAATATGTTAGATGTTCACTCCCATCATTATCCAAAAAATAAATACTAAAAAATAAGTATAAGTAACACAGAAAAAATGAAATAAAGAGCGAATAGAAGATTAAACCAGAATACCATATGATCAATGTGCCTGTCCCCTCTCCTGCCTCCAAATGCTAGACATGACAAGAAAAAAAAGAATATTTAACCACACTAGTAATTGTATTAAGACTGGAGTCTCTTAAAATAAATCTGGAATATTTAGAGTGAAAAAGAGAGCTGAAGAAATACAGAATTTTGTGTATTTAAAGGGCCTGCCAAGTACCACAGAGTAGGAATGAGTAATGGCCCACAAGATACATATCATAGTAAACTTTTTGAACTATAAGAAAAAAGGGAAAATATGAAAAGCTTTTAGAAGTAAGACAAATTGCCTAGAAAGGAATAAAAATAAGAGTGGTGTTAACTTTTCCATTGCGCAAACTGGATTATGTAGAAAATGTTTTAGGAGAGGTTAAAAAATAATCTTAATGCATAAAGCCTTGTTTTATCAGACATTTGGTGTTGAATACAGCCATAGTAATAAATAATATCATACTGACAGGAGGGAAACTGATTTGGAATTTAGTATTCTATACCCAAACCAAACAAACTTTAAAAATGGGAGAACAAAAAAAAAACCTTGTGACAATACAAGGACTCAAAAGATGTACGTCTCACACATGCTCTCTGTAGAAAATTACTATAAAATGAAATCAGTGTCAAACATAAAATTGTCAGATTCACCAATATAGTAATATTGTAATAAATATTGATATTAATGAAATAAAAAATCTTGGGGCTGGCCCCGCGGCCGAGTGGTTAAGTTCGTGCGTTCCACTGCAGGAAGCCCAGTGTTTCGTTGGTTCGAATCCTGGGCGCGGACACAGCATTGCTCATCAAACCACACTGAGGCAGCGTCCCACATACCACAACTAGAAAGACCCACAACGAAGAATATACAACTATGTACTGGGGGGCTTTGGGGAGAAAAAGGAAAAAAAACAATCTTCACAAATATATAAATAGATATTTGCCTTATAATTTATAACAAAATAATCATACCAATGTCTAATAGTTAATATTAATTGGCTGCTTACTCTATCATGTGTTGTGATTTTAAGCATATTCTTTTATTTAGCCCTCGTAATTCTATGAGATAGGTAGCATTTTATAACTATTTGATAGATGAGCAAACAGGTTTGTTGTGGAGAAACTGAAGTCAAACACGAGTGATCTGATGCCAGTGTCCTCTTAACCAATGTGTTATAATTGGATTGTTTAAAAGAGTGGGAAAGAGGCTGGCCCGGTGGTGCAGTGGTTAAATTTGTCTGCTCCACTTCAGCTGCCTGGGGTTCACCAGTTTGGATCCCGGGCACAGACCTATGCACCACTTGTCCCACATAAAATAGAGGAAGATGGGCACAGATGTTAGCTCAGGGCCAATCTTCCTCAGCAAAAAGAAGAGGATTGGCAGCAGACATTAGCTCAGGGCTAATTTTCCTCAAAAAAAAAAAAAAGTGGGAAAGCATTGAATAGCCATAATATCAAATATGGATAACATCATATCAATAACAATCATAGGGGGAGGTCCTGTAGATGACATTAGGAATGGCTCTAGATTTTAAAAATAAAATAAAGCAAAGATACCAAAAAGCAGTGAAATATTCACTAATATTTTATATGGATACAATATGTTATATAATTATGCATAATATATTTAATAAATGTGTATATATGCAGAAGCAAGGAGAAAAACGCTAAAAGAACTTGAGCATTTATGTGAAAATAATTGTTACATAAGGAGACTAAACTAGTAGGTATATTTTAAAATAGGTAAATTTTTTGATTGCTTAACATAGCCTAAATGCTTCTGTTATTCTAAGAAAGTAAAAGCAATGCTTTACTGCACATCTAAAAGTAAGTTTGAGAACTCAATTAAGATGCCCTGCCAACTGCTTGTAACTTTTATCCTCCAATTTCTGCGTAGCTCTCATACCTTTTATCCATTCTACCTCTTCTTCCCACCTCTTCATATTACCATCACCTTCATCACCTACCTCCAGGTGACAATCTAGCAATGAGGCTACAGTTTGGAAATAGAAGTCATGGGTATGCTGCTCTCTGGGTAATTGGTAACTTCACCTAAGAAAAGTCTTGTATTTTTAGGATGAGAAAGAGAGCATCAACATAAGGCAGAGGGGGGATGAAAGTTCATTTAAAGGCAGGCTTAATAGACAATCCCGTCACATCAACAGCTTTATCTTCCTGATGATTCTTTTTTGTCCTTTTGTCCAGAAATGGCCTCACCACAAATTCTTTAAATGGAAAGTTTAGGTAATAGTTCTTTGTTCTTCTCATAGGTGTCAGTGAGAAATTCTCCTACCTTAGGGGACTTTAGAATCATGAGAGATATTCATCAAAAAACGTACAATTATCTGGACCCTCCTGTAGGATCTGATTGAGAAGATCCAGCTCAAGTATTTGCATGTTTCACAGTCTCTCCACACGGCTCCTAGATACATACTTTCCAGCAATTTTTTACTCATATAACATTTTTGATCCAAGGCATTTAATGATGTTTCATTTTTTTAACAGTTAAAATATCAAATGCCTTAGCTTGGTATTCAATGGCATATGTATTCAATATTGCAAAGTTAATCTTTTGATTGTTTATTCATTTATCCATCAATCCTTCCATTCATTAAACAAAGAAGTATTAAGATCTTATGTTCTA
This sequence comes from Equus przewalskii, assembly GCF_037783145.1. Taxonomy (NCBI): domain Eukaryota; kingdom Metazoa; phylum Chordata; class Mammalia; order Perissodactyla; family Equidae; genus Equus; species Equus przewalskii. Next base: position 55,432,711 of record NC_091846.1, read on the forward strand.
GGCATTATTGTTGGTTCTGGGAATATAGTCATGGGAAGGCAAGGCTCTTGACTATAAAGAACTCTATGGTAGATTGTCTTATTTTTTGCAAATATCCCAATTTATGAGGCATCTCTTTAGCGTTTCCCCTTATGGGATAAATATACCTGCTCTCTTCCATTGACATCAGGACTGGCCATAGAACTTTCTCTAGGACATAGAAAGAAGTGACATATCACATTCAACCAGAAGTTCTAAGAGCGATTGCATGGTTTTGACACTGCTTATTCTACCCTTAGCGACAAAATCAGCATAGCCCAGATAATGGCTGCTCCTTCAGCCTCGGTTCTGGAACAATATGACACAGAAGAGAGCCACAGTGGAGAACATAAAACATGATTGAGAAATAAGCTTTTGTTATATGAAGCCAGTGGGATTTTTGGTGACAACATTTAAAAAAAAAATTTATCTTGTAAACAACAAAAATTTATTTCTCATAATTCTTGAGGCTAGAAATCCAAGATCAAGGCACTAACATAATCACATTACAAGGGTCCTCTTCTTGGTTCACAGTTGGTGCCTTCCAGCTGTGTCCTCACATGGTGGAAGGGTGACTTTTTCTCTTTTTCTTTTTTGCTGAAGAAGATTCACCTTGAGCTAACATCTGTTGCCAATCTTCCTCTTTTTTTGGTTTCTGAGCCACCATCACAGCACGGTCACTGACATACAAGTGGTTTAGGTCCATGCCTGGGAACAAAAGCTGGGACACCAAAGCAGAGCACACTGAATTTAACCACTAGGCCACTGGAGCTGGCACTCATTTTTTTTTTTAACAGCAGAAAAATGGTAAAAGCCAGTTAGTCAAGTCCATGTTTTAAAAGCCAAGAAGACACAATGATAAAGGTTACGAGAGAGGCTCATGAAAAATACTGTGGAATCAGATATGAGACAATTATCCTTGGTTCCCAGATGGGGCTGGTGGAAGCCTGGAATAAGCTGAGTTGGTCAGCAAAGGATCACATGGATGCTCCATTTAAGCTACCATTGAAATAGGTGTCATTTCTAAGTTAATTGAATTCCTCCCTCTTGGAGAGTTTATCCACCAATATATCACAAATAGTGTTTCCCTTTTCTCCTTCTCTTCTTTTATATATGCCATATCCTGGTCCTGAAGTAAATTATGTCTTATTTAATCTGTGTTTATGCAAATCATGTCCAATTCTGGCTTAAATTCTTTCTCCTTGCTAGAACTTCCAAATTATCACAAATGGAATTCTTTTCCATTTTCAGAATTCATAGAGTGCCAATATTTGTAGAATTCAATTAATTTTCTGTTTTGCTTAGCTTTATTTTCTTAATATTTCTAGGTTGTCTCCCCAAATATAGTTTATATTTTGGGAATATGGGAACCAAATGTTAGGCCTGGCTATATCATGACTTCATAGAAGATGCAGAAAAATGCTTGCTGATTTCCAGGAGTTGCTTATAGTGTCTTGCCACTTCCCTTCTATTACCGCAGCCACCCACGAAAAAACAGTGCTGATGTCGCTCAGGGTTTGGCAAACTTTTCCTATAAAATGCCAAAAGTAAACCAGTCATTGCAGGCCAAATAGCCTTTGTACGTATACTGAAGTCTGTTATTGTAGCATCAAAGCAGCCACAGGCAATAGATAAATGATTAAGTGCAGTCGTGTTCCACTAAATTTTTATTTACGGATACTTAAATTTGAATTTCACCTAGTTTTCACACAGCACATAGTAGTCTTTTTAAAATTTTTTTCAACCTTTTAAAGTATAAAAATTATTCTTACCTTGTGAGTTTACAAAAACACCTTACTTTGCCAATGCAAGATATAGCTGGTTCAAGTTCAAGGACGTTTACCGAGCCAGGATGATAGAGTAGAACTTTCCACGTAATGATGGAAAGAAAGTAAAGTTCTGCTTCCATTTTGCAGATAGCCCTCTGTCGAGAGTTTAGTTAAGCTATTACATGGTTTTGCAGTCCATGCATCCATTTTGTGTGGCCTGCAGGGACCTTAAAACGACACCAGCTCTCTCAGGCAAGCACATGCCTAGATAACAGCCCACAGAGTCACAAACACATGTACTGATGGGACTTTCCCAGCAGCCTTGTAATCAACAGTCTCCCCCACCTCCCAGTGCACATCTGCCTTATGCACCCCTTAGAGAAGACCCCTATGGGACCTATCAAAACACTGTTCTTTAGGTTTGAATTGACCAATATGGCCCTAGCCTGGAAACCCCAAAGCACCCCACCTCCTTACACTAATCAAGGCATATGCGCCATGTCGTGTTTTCTCTGTCTGTACCCTGGCTTGACTGCCTCCATGGAGCCCCTCACAGCATGCCATGTATTTCCTCCAGGACTTGTGGGTAATAAGCTTCTCTATTTCAATTTCTCTTGTAGTCTGCTATTGAACCACAGCTCACTATCTGTGCTCCACTTAACAAATGTTAATTTAACAAAGTCCTAACACCTTCATCTTGTTCTGGAGCTTCTTGGGAATAGTCTCTTCAGAGATTAATATTTCTCCTTAATAGGCAGTGTATAAGGCTAGAGGGCACCATTCTACTCTCGTTTCATAGTGGAGATACACTGTTCAGTTTTGAGTGTGGTAGGACCTTATGCTTTTAAATTACCTGAGAAAATTTGTTCCACTTCGACCCACTTAATCCAGTAAAGGACTACACTGGGGTTTGCAGAAATAGCCAGTTAGTAATTAAGTGTGATCATTTGCATGTATGATTACTTCATAGCTCATTAAGACACTCACTGAAATTAGCAAAGATTGCTTGGAGATTTAGGAGTTTGGAATGACAGTTTCTCACCAAATAGCCACATTTAAATTAACATACCTTACTAGATTTTTAATTGACTAACCTATATAATTTCTACTATATCAGCGGGGTATCCAGATATCATATTTTTTTAATTTCATCAAGGCATTTGAAAAAGTTTCTTGTTATATTTTGTGGCAAAATGGAGAGATTTGTGTGAATTATATAGTCATTTTGTTTTATAACTATTTGAAAAATTATATCCCAGGAATGTTGAGTAACAGATTGTTTCAGGCTGGGGGTAGGAGGTATTGGAAATTGTCTTAAGTGGTATGTTACAAAGTCCTATCTTTGGTTTTCTTCTCGTCAGCAATTTTATTAGTCTTTGATAGCGTTATTTTGGTTGTTGATGACACAGGCTAGCCAGAGCCAGGGAGAAATAATTCACATTTGATGACTGTTGTTTTCCAATAAGCTGAATAGGAAGGAAAAGAATGTCCATCCAAAATAAGACAAAAAACAAGCATGCACTTACACATATGCATATCCATCCACACGGGTAACACTCACAGTCTATACAGATTGCATTCCCGACTTAGTTATCCAAGCATAGAAAATCATAATGGAAATGAGTTTTCCCTTGAGCCAAAATAGATGTAGCCAGAGTCCCTAATGGGGGAGACATGCTTCTAACACACTGTCTGAACAAGGTGGGGTCCAGTTAAGACTCTAAAAAGTCAACTTGTGCTATGATTCTGACCTTTTGTGAATGAGACTTTAATTGACATTTTGGGAAATCTTAAATTTTCAATCAATGTTCTGCTTTTAAGGAAATGTATGGAAGTCTTGAACCAAACTCATCATCATCAAGGCCACACCTTATTCTAGAGGGAGAAATCATAGTTAGTGCCCAAATGACTTTGATGGGCTTACAGGCAGAAAAAAAGGAGATTTATTTCATGTGTGAAGGACTAGGGCAAATTATAGGGAAGTTGATTTTTAATCAGTCCAAGTGGGGAAATTGACTAGAATTGGAACAATCCATTAATAGGTATAGACTGTCACAGGAGAAACACAAGGTGACTTGTTCAAATAAAGTCAGATAAATATCTGTAAAAGATTTTGTAGAAGGGATTAAAATGACACAGTTAAATCACAAAACCATTCCCAAATCTGGTCATGAGAAATAGGTTATAAAATGCAGGTCTGAACTTCATAAGAAGTCTCTAACGTTAATATGCTATGGAACAGTGCCCAGGAAATAGATCCATATTAGCCACATAATGACCGAACTTCACCAACACTCAGCTCATTGATGCCTTGGCTTAATTCATAAATACATGCAAAATTAACCTAATAGGTAGATACAAGGTCATCTATGCCTGCGGTTCTCAACCATGGCCTACCCAGTAGAATCAGCTGGGGGATTTTAAAATTTATCAATGCCCAGTTCCCTTGACCCCCAGATATTTCAATGTAAGTATTTGGTGCAGGTCCTTCCATCATTATTTCTTTCAAAGCTTCCATGTGATTACACATGCATCCAGGCTGAGAGTCATGGAAGTGATCTAAATTATAACGGAGGAGGTGAATGGTGGTGTCAGTCCCACTGGGTAGATTATACACAGTTTTCAGTATTTCTAAGAAAAATTTCTACATTTATTCATATATTAAATACACATTGAGTCCTTTTGCTAGGGCTAAGAATAAAAGGAAAGCTAAAGAAGCTCACTATCAGATGAGATAAAGACAGACAATTAACTACAAGACTGTGGATTTAAATAGCAGAGAGGTATGAAATTGGAAAGATGGAGGTGCAAGGTGAAAATATAATCTGAAAGGACACACATCTTGAAATGGTGGTTTGGATTAGAATATTGGTAAAATATTAGGATAGAAGGGCAAACTGAGATCAGCCTGGAAAGATCCTCCCATGCCCTAAAGCACCTGAGTCTTACCTGAAAACAAAATGTGGAGAAATCAGAGACTGGGAGAGGCTCTCACTCCTGCCTTTTCCCACTCACTCCTCCTTTCTCAACACATAGACATATAGGAGCAGTTTTAAATTCTTCTTTGGCATGAATTAGGTATTTTTTAAACACTTCAGAATCTCCAAGTGTGAAATTCCCTTCTCAGTCCATATCTTAAGGGAGAATACAGTCCTTGTGTCCTTGTCTGAAACGGCCCAGAACTAGAGGCTGAGATTATACAAAGATATGCAAAGTCTATTTAGAAACAGGACATACGGAACCCTGGACAATCATGGCCTCAGAACAGATGGTTTGAACTACTAAATTTCACAAAGGAAAAAGATTCAACGAGCAATTTCTTAATAGTGTTTAGTTATTTTAAGAACTTAAGACATCAATTTCACTGCCTTGCCTATTTATACATGTGTTTTAATAGTTATTACTATTAAATATTAAATATGTTATTATTTTTATATTTTAGCTAATGCTTATTTGGTGCTTCCTGTATGCTGTTCACTGTTAATGTTTCCTATTATTAACTGATGAACGAAGAAAATTGCACATAGTAAATTAAAAAAATAAATTCTGTATTGATTAGATTATTTCATCACTCAAGTATCAGGATGTATTAAAATTACAGTGGGTAATACAGGAAGTTCTAAGTTAAATATACATACATAATTCTGTTAATGCTGGCTTAAAAATAACCCTAGAAATAGGCCATGTGCTGTGTTCAAATGAGAGCATGGTCTCAATTCAAGCCTCTGTAAAATACATATAACGTATTTTTAATCTTTGGCATTCCTTGTTTGTGTGTGTGAGAATGTGCACGTGAATAGCAGTGATTTGATAAGACTATGCAGGCATATGGCAAAAAGCTGGGCTTCTTAGTATGTTTTGGCAGAATGACTTTAGTGATTTTTGAGTTATAAGTGAGCAAAAAAAGAATACTTTTTAACTCTGTAAAACATTTGGATTTTCATAACTCTATATAATTCAAAATAACAGCAGTTATAAACTTTCTACTTGGCAACCTTACCATTCTTATTTCAAACCCAGAGGAGCTTATGTTGTGAAGTCTATGGAAATGTAATCATCTGCAGTCTATTTTCAACACAGGCAGAAGAGGAGTTTAAGACCACATTTGACTAAATAATTAAAATCCTCGCAGATACTCTGATTTGTTTAGCAGTATAGCTAAAATGAGATATGAACTAATGATTTCTAAATTAATATACTCATTAATTTACTCTTACGCAAGTTTGATGCTATCACTTCAGAAAATTTTCAGTTGAATGATACCCCCTAAGGTCTTGCAATTTTTAATCCAGTTTTTTTGTAGCCATAATAAGAAAATTATTGGTGATATGCTTCTTGTTTCTCTGCTATTGAAAAAAACATGCCGTACTTTAAAAACATTTAATATACAGATCATAGTGAATAATCTTTGTGAAAGCCACATTGTTAAGGGTTTCAGAAAAGAAAGAAGAAGAACAACAAAAAAAAAATGCAAAAACTTTTTTTTAAATCCTGGGGATCTATTCTAAAAGCTTGGAGATCATGTATTAATTTGTAGTTTCTGTATAGTATAAAAGGCATTATTGTTGGTGGAAATATAAAATTGGTGCAGCCGCTATGGAAAATAGGATGGAAGCTCCTCAAAAAATTAAAAATGGAACTCCCATTCTATCCAGTAATCCCACATCTGGGTATTTATCTGAATGAAACGAAAACACCAGCTCAAAAAGGTATAAGTACCCTCATTTTCATGAAAGCATTATTTACAATAGCCAAGACCTGGAAACAACTTAAAGAACTTACCTGTCCATTGTTGAATGAACGGAAAAAGAAAATTTGGTGTACACACAAACACACACACACACACACACACATATATATACACACACACACACACACACACACATATGTGTACATGCATATGTATATGTAACTTACACGTCCATTGATAAATGAATGGATAAAGAAAATGTGGTATACACATACACAGAGACACACACCACAGTAGAACATTAGTTAGCTATAGAAAAGAAGAAAATCTTGTGATTTGCAATAATATGGATGGACTTTGAGTGCATTATGCTAAGTGAAATAAGTCAGACAGAGAAAGACAAATACTGTTTGATCCCATTTATGTGGAATCTAAACAAACAAAAATAAAAACCCCTGATCTCATACATACAGAGAACAGATTCAGAGGCAGGCGGTGGGAGATGGGTAAAACAGGTGAAGGGCGTCCAAAGGTATAAACCTCCAGTTAAAACATGAATAAATATGAGGATGGAATGTACAGCATGGTGACTATAGTTAACAATACTGTATTGTTTATTTGAAAATTGCTAAGAGAGTAGATCTTAAAAGTTCTCATAAGAAAAAAACATTGTAACCGTGTAGTGGTGGATGTTAACTAGACTTATTGTGGTGATCATTTTGCAATATATAAAATATTTTTAAAAAGGCATTGTAGGTCAACCCTTGTTATCGTAGGCACAAAGTAACTCCTCAAAAACTATTGGTAGCATTGGTTTTCAATTATAAATGTTCTTTAAAATTCTTACTACACAGACATTTTTGGCCTTGTGGTAACATAGTCTAACTCACATATGGATGGCAATAATAACTTGTTTCCCATCCCTACAAAAGGGAAACAGGAGAGATTTCTCTCGATCACAACTATTACATGATTACAAATGGAGAATTTAAACACACTTAGATGATATATGGATTTTTTTATCTTCTTTTCCCTTGACCAAATCCTACAAAATGCTGCATGTATCTATTTTTTTCAAGATGAGGAATGGACTTACCTTCTGTGATAGATACTGTAGTTTATTTTTTTATGGAAAAAAATCTAGGAAGTACTAACTTTTTAAAATTTTATTTATTTATTTATTTTTAAGGCAGATTAGCCCTGAGCTAACATCTACCACCAATCCTCCTCTTTTTGCTGAGGAAACTTTGCTTTGAGCTAACATCTGTACCCATCTTCTTCTAGTTTATGTGTGGGATGCCCTGCCATAGCATGGCTTGCCAAGTGGTGCCATGTCTGCACCGGGGATCCAAACTGGCGAACCCTGGGGTGGAATGTGAGAACTTAACCGCTGCGCCACTGGGCTGGCCCCCAGGAAGTACTATTTTTTAAATCTTCATTTGTAAATGGAAAAAAAATTGTGTGTGTGTGTACATATGTCTGTATAAGTATGTACATATACATATACATGTATGCATTATATACATTCATGTATGCGGTGTTCTACAATTATTTCAAAGTTATTTCAAGCCTATATCTTTTTAAAGAACCATCAGTATTGAGTATCTACGTAAAAATTTTAAAATTCTTATTCTACTGGAATATCGTACATGGTTATTCATTCTCATGCTCAAGAAATAATTATTATTTACCTGAGGTCTATTAGTTTCTAAGAACTGTGGCAGGTCTAAACCCAGTGAAATTTGCCCAAGGCATGGCCATCTATGGGACTGGATACTGGAAATACAGCCTCCAAATTTCATTCCCAACACCATCGCTCTAACCATGGCATATTGCTTTATAATATCTTTCAGTAAAGGACTATATTTTATTCATAACAGAGTTTAAAGTCTATAGAGAAGTCATATTAGTTGGCGCTGCAACAGTTTAAAAGCATTTCATGTTTTAGTATAAAAATTAAAACTTTCCACATAAGTAGTTATTTAGATTCAGTTTGTATTAGGGAAAAAAATCTCTTCTCTGACAAAATTGACAGTTTTGAAGTTGAGGGTTTTGTGAGAGAGAATTGCTCTTTTTGGCAACTCTGTGTTTAAAGCATTGGTGGAACGCTAATTAGCCTCCTGTCCTGGCTATTGATGGAAAGAATACGAAATACGTGCTAGTATTCATGATGGTGCAATTTGAAGCTGATGAAGTCAATGCAAATGTCATGTATGGGATTTTTCAGGGAGAGAGGAGGGGATGGGGATAGTGACAGAGTGTTCCTCTATGAAAGAAGTGTTTGTGCAGGCTGCTAAAATGAACTACTTGTTGCTGTGCTCAGCTGGCTCAAATCCACAAATTTTAGACCTCCCATGTTCTTAGCTTCCCTTTGTTTGGTATACTACTATGTATTTTTAGTGGTTATGAAGATTCCTGACATCCTTCAAGCATGCAAAAACACAGTGATGTTGTTATTTTTGTTATTAATCAACTCTAGCAGAGTTTAAGTCAAATTCCATCACACTTAACGGCATATGGATATATATTGTAGATACTAGCATAAAATCTAAAGGTATCTTTTGCACTGATCATCTTTTTTTGTTTGGTAGAAATGCATTTTTGTTTGTGCTAATATCATGCACACTTACCATTAGTCTCTTCTTTATAATATCTTTTCAAAATATAATGTGACAATGCTTTACATTCCATAGCAGGGTAAAATTTTGAGAAGTATTTTTTTATCAGAATTTTAAAAAATAGTTGTTTTACTCAGAAACAGAGAGATATCAATCAAATTCTTATGCATCCTTAATTTAATTCCAGAGTAAAGTAGAGTCAGGCTATGGCTTAATTAGAAATGTCTGTGTGTGTATGTGTGTTCGTGGGTTTGTCTGTAATTTTAGAAAAATATGATGGCCGTGGTAGAAAGGAAGAAAACAATCTTCTTCGTTGTCTTACCACTATTTAACTGCAGTGATTTTTGAAATGAATATACCTATGGACATTTGCTTTATCTGTCCCAATTGTTTACCTTTTGCTATTTGACTTCGCAGTTCCTCATACAGATGGGGTTGGCTGCAGAACTTACTTTGGCCAATAGAATGAGCTAGAAGTGACAGCATGCCAGTTTTGAGCCTAGGCCTGAAGAAACTTTCTGCGTTTCTGCTCATTTTGCATTTGTCAATGCCACAATGAAGGCATGCGTAAGCTAGAGAACTGGTTGGAGGAGGAGAAGGAGAGACAGTGGAGCAGAGCTACTCTAGTTAAAGTATGCCAGCAGGCAGAGGCACAGCTGAGCCACATCCAACCGGGCCCAACCTAGGACAGCTAGCACCAGTTTACCAGATTTTAACTTAAAATGGTGATACTCCTGGACAGTAAAACAGACAAGAAATGTAAAAAAATCAGATACCAATCAAGGTGAGAAACATATTTTAGAGATTCAACTAGAAGTAAAACATTTCCAAGAAGCTAATTTTAAGCTGGTCATGATAAAATTTCAAAAGCAATAGAAATCTTTTATCAGCTAAATATGGGTCAATTATGAACCATTAAGGAATTATTGAGCCAAATGTAAATTTTGGGAATGTGTTAATCATTTCACTTTATCATTTGAATTAAGCATAAAACTAAAATTACAGAAATGTTTACTTTTTTTTTAAGGCTATGGATTATAATACTCTAAAGAAATCTTGATAGAATGACTCCTAAATCTAATATCTCATTAATAGTTTATATCAAATAATCAGTAAGTAGTAACAAATATAAATATATGAAATGAGACATTTTAATTTAGAAAAATATAAAAATTATAAGCTACTTAAATTATTGAATAAAATTGTACTATAATATATATTGATATAACATTGTAGTGAAAATATCCAAAATACTTTTTTTAAGTTCAACCAAATACTAGGGAAGTGATGAAGTGATGGCTATACAAAACTACAAAATTTTCATTAAAGTGCTAAAGTTAAATCTGTATAACTCTTTCCCTCAACACATTCAAAATAGAAAAACTACACAGTGATTCTTAAACTTCAGTAAGCACTTGAATCATCTGGAAGGCTTGTTAAGAAGATGTGGTGTATATACGTAATGGAATATCATTCAGCTGTGAGAAAGAATGACATCCTGCCATTTGCGACAACATGGATGGACCTTGAGCATATTATGTTAAGTGAGATAAGTCAGAAAGAGAAAGACAAGTATGATATCACTTATATAAGGAATCTAGAAAAACCAAACTCATAAAAACGGAAAGTAAAATGGTAGTTACCAGATGATGGGGGATAGGACAGATGGTGTGTAAGGGTACAAATTTACAACGAGTGGTAAATAAGCCCTAGAGATCTAATTCACAGTATAGTGAATATCGACGACGATATTGTATTATAATCATCAAACTTGCTAAAGACTCAGACTTAACGATTCCAACCACTAAAAAGAAAGGATAATTATGTAAAGTGATGGAGGTGCTACTTATTGCTACAATGGTAATCATATCACAATATACAAATGTATCAAATTAACATGTACATCTTAAATTTACTCACTCGGCATTCTATGTCAAATATATTTCTATTAAAATACACACACACACACACAGATCACTGGGCCCCACCTACAAGTTTCTGATTCAGTGAGTCTGAGGTTGAGGCCTGAGAATCTGAGTCTCTATCAAGCTCCCAAGTGATGCCAGTGCCGCTGCTATGAACACCAGGCTTTGAAAACCACTAGACTAACAAAGAAATAGGAGATACTAGCATTCATAACGGGTAAAACCCAAAGTCAAATTAAATTTCCATTATGTTCAAGAACACGATTTAGTTTTTACTTGTTTGTTAAACAGTGTGGACCAAGTGAGACACAAATATTCAGTGACTTTATTTACCCCTTCATCCAATCGTAGGCAGATTCTATAACTTTATGGTCCTTGTCAGATAGGAAAAAGTCCGACAAGTTTAACAAAGTTTAATACTTTAATATCTAATTCAATGCTTATCTTCTATACTTCTCCGCCCAAGTCAGGCTTGACTCATGGGCCTAGGAACCCGCATGGTGTGGGTGGTATGGTCTGCTTTCTCACTGCTTCTTTTCTCTTTTGGATTCCTCTCTCCTTTGTGGGGTCAGGATAGCAACCAGAGAAGTAGAAACAAACAAGTATCTCTTTTGGCTGCATTTTTCTTTCTCCCTTATCCAGGTGAGTTCTGACATCCTTGTAACAAAAGTGAATACTGGTTATCTCACGGAAGCCATGAGTAAACCTCTTGACAGGAGATACCCAAAGAGGGTGACTCCTCTTCCTTTCTTCCAACCTGTCTTCAGCAACCATGCCACAGTCTTTTGCTCAGTTGGCAGCCAGCCAGCCTTTCTGATTGAGATGCCCACATATGTCTCCTATTTGATTTTCATGTACTGTAAATACAAAGAAAACTTCCTGCATCCTGCCACATCAGTGACGGTTATGCTTTCTCCTCCACCTTTCACCTTCTTCCCGCCTAGGCTTGCCACTTCAATTCCTTCTCCCACCCCTGCTTAAATAAGCACATGTAGCTGACAGTTTGATGGAGGATCACACCCTCAACAGGGGAATGAGGACCACCCTAAATCCCTATGAGCAATTTTGTTGGAAACATTATTACTTGGCTTAAAGCAAAGAGTTCAGAAACTGGATTAGAATTGGGGAAGCAGAGCCAGTTCAGCATCTCTTATTAAGTGCTGAAGTGGGGATCAGGCCTCTAGTTGCTCGTTGCTTGATGCTTCTCAGTCCCATTTTGGATCCCACTACCCAATATAGGCAACAGTAAAAGCACAATCATGTATTTTGTTACATTATTAAAAGAACATGCTAAAAATTCAACCTCAGAGTCACGTTAAGAACAAAATTACGAAAATATAATCCAATTTCCCAGAAACTTTGGGTGGGGGAGATGGAGGATTTTACAACGGTTTAAAATCAGTAATTTGATGAAAACATGTTAAAATTTAGGTAGAATCAAAAAGAAAAGGCAATGGTGGGGTCTGTTCACATAATGGCAACACTGAGTAAATTTTCTCAACAAAGCAGTCTGTGGGATAGAAAGAAGGAAATGATTTTAAATAGATGTTATGGAGCAGCCTAGCGGTGACTGGTGTAGTCACATTTGTGGATGGAAATGCTCGCTCCGGGCAGAATTAGTATCTGGCTCCTCGGGTTACTGGCCTGTTTCTGGTATTCTCAAGTCCCAGTTCTTCCAATTACAAAGTGCAAGTGAGTCTTTAAGTTATTTACTACCCATTTCATTTTCTAATACGTGAAATGGAAATAGACCTTTCCCTAGAACTGGTGTGATAATTAGGTGAGATAATATATACGCAATGCTTGCATAGTGGCAATATGAATACCAATGGTACAGTCCAGCAAGATCTAGTGGAAATCAATAAAGAAATTGTTTAAAATATTATGCCCAATTCTAAAATAATGAGGAAATTTCAGAGACTTAAAGACCGGGGAAGTAGAACTCAAAATTAGTGTGCATAGAATCATCTGGGAGGGTTGTTAAACTGGAGATATCTTCATGGCTAGGGTGAAGACAAAAAACTGGGTTAAATAAAAATCTATTCTGAATTTTTTTTAAATCACACTGAAAAATATGGGAGAGGGCTTGATGTTGGTTAGTGGAATATACTGAGAGAATAGAATAAAGACATGAAAAGAGACTAGGGGTGAATGTTACTGAAAATTTTAGCATTAGTCATAGAGCTAATAAAACTCAAAACTGAAGTGCACCATCCCATGTATATGTTATCCTACACATGTGTTTACTAACGTTTTGATCCATGTTCTTTTCTTCCACCGCCTGTTCTATTAGACTTAATAGTTAATGGACAGTTATTGTAACTGTTGGTATTCTACAGCCTGAATCTACTATGTATTCTGCATCTCGTTTTTCTCATAGAGTCTACTGAGTTTAAACCTTTAGGATAGTGAAAAAAGGCATGTTTTAATAATAGGAAAAAAAAACTTAAAGGAAAAATACTTTCTATGTCCCAATTACCTTCTTTTAAGACAAGCAAACTCAGTAATTAGACCTAACCTATAGAGTTCTGTTAAAGAAATTTAACAAAAGTCACTTTCACCAACTATGTAAAAGAATGAATATCATTGTGGGTTATTTTGAACTGATACACTTTGAGTTAAGTAAAAATATTCTAATTATTAATACAATCAGGAAATTTCAGCCACAGTATTTGCTCCTAATTTATTTCTTCCCGAAATCATAAATGGAACCAGTAAATTCACTAAAGATTAAATTCCTACATATGATAAATAAGTAAAAACTAATTTACACCCTGGGAGGAGAATACCAAGAAAGAAAATTCCAAGTTTCCTTGTTGACTGTATACTTTCCAGGTTAAGGTAATCTACATTCCTGACAAAATCATCGTAAGAATTGACAGTTATTTAGTATCTATCTAGGTTTAGTCAGATATTGAGAAGGGTCTGAAATTTTACCCTACTTGCAAACAGCTAGTTAGCCTTGTTGAGTTTTGTCTTTATATACTTAGAGAAGATCACTAGACCCGCGGTCAGGGACATAGTTTATTATTGATAGCAAAAAGAGCAGGCAGAGCAACACCACGAAGTGGTTCACAGGCCCCGATTCCTACAGGGAGACATCATGAGGACCTGTCACAAAAGGAGAGGAACTTTGAATTTTAGAAGATGCTGACATTTATCAGAACTGTTTATGACTTTCCTATCCTCCCTTCTAGATAGAGTGGGATTACTCACTACCCTGGAATGTAAGCACATTTCCCCCATGTGAGAGTAGGATGTTCTAGGCTATTACCCCATAAGGTAAGCAAATGTTTGAGTGAAGGGAAGGAAAAGGCTTTATCTTCAATATTCTAGATGACTCCAAACATGTCTAGAGGGATATACTATCTCTAACGTCCAATTTCAGTTGCTACTCAAACACGTCCTTTGCTCAGAAGTCAAGAGAGCACACAGAAACACAAGGAATCACTGGAGAATTGTATCCTAACAGTGTGCAGCATAACTTTAATACGTGATTTCTAACTTTAACTATCATGATGGTAGCTTTTTCCCCATCTTATAGGTTAAAGAAAACAAGCACAAGTACAACGTAAGTAGTTGTCACAGGATCATAGAGTACAACAGTCCTCATTTCAGCTTTATTCCCTGTATTCTTTCAGTAGCTTCAGAACCTGTTATGGGTTAAATTTGCCCCTCACAAAATTCACACGTTGAAGTTCCAACTCCCAGGACCTCAGAAAGTAACTGAATTTGGAGATAAAGTTTTTAAAAACGTAACTAAGCTACAATGAGGCCATTGGAGTCGGCCCTAATCCAATCTGACTTTTGTCCTTGTAAAAGAGTGATTAAGACGCACCGAGGGACAGCAGGGATGGATGTGCACAGAGGAAAGACCATGAGGACACATCAAGAAGGTGGCCTTCTGCAAGCCAAGGACAGAGCCCTCAGGAGGACCCAACCCTGCCAACACCTTGATCTTGGACTTTCAGCTCCCTAACCATGAGAAAATAAATTCCTGTTGTCTAAGCCATCTAGTCTGTGGTATTTTTTTAATGGCACGCCTAACAGAATAATATGCCACCCTCGCCTCAGACAGCTTGTTCTTCATACTCAAACACCTGTAGAAACTTAGAGATGGGAGTGCTGGTAATAACCTACTCAGATGGTATAAAAAACAGTGGTTACACTGTGAAGAACTTCAACAGGTAAAACTCAGTAGGTTACTACATTCAAGATTAGGTTCTCCACTTTGACAGCCCAGGATATTAGTATTATCAGAGCCCAGAGGTGTTTAAGCCTCAGAACTATGACCTCAGTAAAGAATATAATGATAATTATTAATTAGTAATAAGCAGTAGAGGGAGGAAGACAACCAAAAGCAGTAGTAGAGAGATGAGACTTAGCTGCTGTGACTACAGTCCAGGCAGGTTTCTGCTATCTGAGACCTGCATGACCTCACAAGGTACCCCCCTGAGAGCTGGTGCAGTAAATCCATCAAACCAAATGAACTTTCGCTAACTTGTCCCGGAAAGGCTCAGGCAAGCAGTGGTTACATCATAAAATTAAATGGTGTTCATACCTCAGATCAATTAAATAATGATTTCTAGATGGGGCATAAACATCGTTATATTCTAAGGCCTCCGCAGCTGATTGTAATGTGAAGCAAGCACTGAGACCACTAGGTTAGAGTCTGCCTAGCCACATATACCTCTTTTAAGTCAAGTGCTTCCCAAATGTCAGAAGCTGCTGCTTTTCCAGTACACGGTGATATTTTCAGTACACGGTGATATTTTCAGTACACGGTGATATTCACATTGACAGTTTGTGCCTCTGGTCAAGGACTTGCCCTGAAATATGATCGGTTCAGAGCTGGTTGTCTTTTATTCATCGGGGAATTATTCTATTTTGAAAAGCCTGTTTCAAATGTGTCAGGAAGATATATACTAACTGAGGTGCATTTCTCCCTTGTACCTGATGACCCTCTCAAAGCAGGCCTTGAGACATAAGAATGACATTGCCCAGAGAAGAGATTGTAAACAGAATAAATAGTAAATACTGAGCTTTTAAATTAAAAAAAAAAAATCTGCTGTATAGTTGTAAAGCAGAAAGATATAAGCAGTTGAATCTCTGCTCCAAGACCATGCACTCCTCTGAACTTAGGAAGAGAGAGGGCAAGATGTGTGCCGGATATGGAGTCAAAACAAGATAGACAATATATTTAGATTGTAATTTCCACCTCTGTTTTTTTTTTAGGTCTGTCTTTTAGAGTAGGATGTCATAGATGGTACAACTCTCTTGACATTTGGAGAAAAGATTTTAAAGAAAGCCAGTCCTGCAACTTCAACTTAAACCCTTCTCCTGGGTGATCACAGTGCATCGTGTGTCCAAGCCTGAGAGGACAAAAATGTAATTCCTACAATTCCTGCACTTCCTCAGTAGTGTAGGATTAGAATGGAAATTTACAACCCCACTTTCCCACACCCAAATGAGTCACAGAAATTAACCATGGGAAAGAAAGCACAAATAGAAAGCTTTATAGGGGCTCTCACGGTCAGATAGAGGGGGCATGGCAGCAGAAGTTATGGAGGGAACCATCCAAACTGGGATCTGCTGAGGGCAGTGATAGAAGCTCAGTGGATATTTTGCTGGAGGATTCTAAAAACTCCACAAAGGGACGAGTGGGCAGGATGGGAGAGGGGTGCTTCTTTAATTTAAATAAGAAATATCTGAGAAAAATTGCAGAAGTAAGTAACTTGGAAGAGTTTAAATTGATTTTTTTTTTGTATCAGAAAGAACAGGGAGAACTTCCGGTTATGGAGGAGTAAGGAGGTCAGGAAACTGTCTCCTCAAAAAGCAAATTTATATCTGAACAAAGTTGTCACCTGTGTCCATTTCAAGATTTTAGAAGTTGGCCAAAGGCAAACCAAAATTAAAGCAGCAGGAAAATTTATTTATGAAGTACTAATGAACTTCAGCTAAGAATGGTGGGAATCTGTGCCATTATTGCTAGGGCTGGTCCCATACCCCCTCCCAAAATCTCAGTCAGCGTGGAAGTTCCACCAAGGCAGCACTATGAAAACTAGAAGCTTCCCTGGTGGAGGAAGCTGACTTAATTTGTTTCAGAGAATGGAAAGTCCACCCTAATGGTATTACTAATAAAAGTAGCAAACACCATCGGAAACAAATACAGAAAGCCTGCAGCTCTGTTAGCTTAAAGTAGCAATCATGACTGGTGTGAGTGGAAGTTCACTGATCAATCAAAGCTTTTAACACTGTGATCCTGGAAATAAGAGAGCCATAGTTAGAGTTAGACAAGCTCTCCCATATTCCTGGCTTAATGGGTAGCTGTGTGTACAAGGAGAGAAGAGCTGAAAGGGCCCAAGATCTCCAAGCAATTATGGCTGAATGGAAACTCTGCACATGCACATGTAAGACTAGAGGGGGCCTGGTGGAAAGGGCTGAAAACTGCCTGACTTTGGAAACACTCTCCAATCTGGTACAAGCATCCCTTGTAAGAGAGTGGAAGTCTTGCTGGCGTTAGGTTTGAGCACACTCTTTCACCAATCACAGCTTGTCTACTAAGCTATGCAGATATAGGTACAATCATTAGGAATTGAGGCTAAAGACATAAAATAAGAATAAAACAACTGAGCAGAGGAACCAGTGACCATACACTGCAGAGGAGACAGAGACCATAGATTAAGTCCAGGAAAGTTATTAGCATAAAGCAAAGCAAAGCAAAACAACAAAAATTAGTAATGGCAACAACACTTCTCAGTTAAAAAACTCAGAATCCAAAAATGCTGCAATATGTTGTGCAAAAGGTCCAACTGACAACAAAAAACATTAAGAGACATGTAAAGAAATAAAAGGGTAGTAATTCTACTCAGGAAAACTATTAGTTAATAGAAACTGTCTCTGATGCACCTAGATGTTGGATTTTGCAGACAATAACTTCAAAACAGCTGTTACATCTATGTTCAAAGAATCAAAGGAAACAGTAGCTTAAAAAATTATAGAAAAGGGGCTGGCCCCGTGGCTGAGTGGTTAAGTTCGTGCGCTCTGCTGCAGGCGGCCCAGTTTTCATTGTTCGAATCCTGGGCGCGGACATGGACTGCTCATCAAAGCACGCTCAGGCAGCGCCCCACATACCACAACTAGAAGGACCCACAACAAAGAATACACAACTATGTACTGGGGGGCTTTGGGGAGAAAAAGGAAAAAAAATAAAAAAATCTTAAAAAGAAATTATAGAAAAATTGCAAATGTTTCAGCAAAAAAGTAATATCAATAAACATTAGAACTTCTACAAACATACCAAATGGGAATTTTAGTGTGAAAAGTAATAATAATCTAAAATAAAATATTTTCCAGACAGGCTTAACAGCAAGTTTGAGATAGCAGAAAAATAAATCAGTGTACATGAATATAGATCAATAGGAAGTATATAATATGAAGAACAGAAAGAAAAAAGGATGAAAGAAAAATAAACAAAACCTCAAGATCTGTAGGACAACATGAAGCACACCAACAGAGATGCATAAGCAGGCCTCCAAGGAGAGGAGAGAGAAGGGGACTAGAAAAAAATGGTGGATAATGGCACACAACTGCCCAAATTTGCTGTAAAAAATGACACCAAAGTAGTCTAAAAACAAAGAGATCCACACCCAGACATAGAATAAAGCCCAAAACAAAGAAAAATTTTTAAAGGAGCAACAGAAAAACAATTCACCCTGGACAGGGCAAGGACAATAACATTAATATCTGAGTTTTCTTTGAAACTACTGGAGGCTAGAAGGCTATAGGATGATATGGTCAGAATGCTGAAATATATATATATATATGTATATATTGAAGGATGTATATACTATCCTTCAAAAAAGGTGAAATAAAGGTATTCCACGATAAACAAAAACTGTGATAAATCATTGCTAGTATACCTGTCATTCAAGACGTAGAAAAGGAAATTGTGAGGCTGAAAGGGAATTATACCAGATATTTACACAAATACACAGGAAGAAATCAAGAGCACTGGAAATGATAAGCATGTGGGTAAATGTAAAGTATTTTAAAAATATGCCTCTCTTTTCCTCTCTTAATTTCTTTAAAAGATGCATGGTTCTATAAGGAAATAATTATAACACTGTATTTTTAAGATATCAAATATATAGATATTATATATATATGAAAATTATAGCACAAAAGAAAGCGGAGGATGGAGTTATATCAGAGCGAAATTGCTGTATTTAACTGGAATTAAGCCAGTATTAAATGTTGGGAGACAATCCCCATGGGTCAGGTCTCTCTCATTTCTGTATATACTGTCAGCAGACGCAAAGACACTAGCCTTTGTGCTAGACCAGCTTTTCAAGCATATTTGCATAGTGAGTACCCTTGGAAGATAGAGGTAGTGTCCTCCCACTGGAGCAAAGCACAGGCAAGCTTACCGTCCTGTATATAAGACCCAGCAAGCTAACCTCAGGGCTTCCTTCCTGTAATGAAACTCAGTGTGTGTGCAAGTGCTACTCGGCCCTCTCCAGTTTCCCTGTGGGGATTAGGCCTCAGGGAACCAGGGTGTGACAATGCTGATCAGCTGGCTTCCCACATTGCTGTGAGCGATAAAGTCCTTTGCTTCTTCCCATGAATCACCTGTCTTCTGTCAGTATCCAGGAGACTATTGCAGGCTATTTGTTGCTGAAAGTAGGATAAAATCTCAAAACTTCAGTTCTTGAAATTAACTTGAAGTAGATGGTGAGGAATTAAAATACATATTATAATCCTTAGAGCAACCACTAAGAAAAAAACCAAAAATACGTTGTTAAAAAAAATCACCAGTGGGGCCGGCCCGGTGGCACAGAGGTTAAGTTCACACATTCTGCTTTGGCAGCCCAGGGTCTGCCAGTTCGGATCCTGGGTCCAAACCTATGCACTGCTTGTCAAGCCATGCTATGGTAAGCGTCCCACATATAAAGTAGAGGAAGATAGGCATAGATGTTAGCTCAGGGCCAGTCTTCCTCATCAAAAAGAGGAGGATTGGCAGTAGATGTTAGCTCAGGGCTAATCGTCCTCAAAAAAAAAAAAAAGGAATCATCAGAAAGATAAAGCTGTTTATGTGATGAGATTGTCTATTAATCCTGCCTATAAATAAACTTTTATGCCCCCTCTGCCTTCTGTTGATGCTCTCTTTCTCATCCTAAAAATACAAGACTTTGCTTAGGTGAACAAACAGAAGAATAAAAAAAAGACACGAAAAATATATATAAAAAATAACAAATTGTAGGCAGAAACCCAAAGATATTGATAATTATATTAAATGAGTTTTGGCTAATCATCCCATCAAAATGCAAGATGAAAAGCAAGATTTAATGCATGCTGTCTATAAGAAATACATTCAGGTCAAAGACACCAATAGGTTGAAAGTAAAAGGAGGACTAAAGATCTATGTGCAAAATAGTGACCAAAAAAAAAAAATGGGAAAGCTATACTGATGTCAAACATAGTAGAATTTAAGACAAGAAATATTACTAGAAACAAAGAAAACATTTAATAATGATAAAATCACATCTATAAGAAATAACAATTATAAACATGTATGTACCCTAGCATAAGCGTCTCAAAATACATGAAACAGAAACTGACAGTTGAAAGTATGCATAGACAATTCAGTAATTATAGTTGAATATTTCAGTGCCACATTCTCAATAATTACTAAAACAACTATATAAAAAATCAGCATGGATATAGAAGACTTGACCAATACTATTAACCAGCCTGACCTGTCATTTATAGAATACAGCACACTACAACAGGATAATCCATATTCTTCACAAGTGGACATGAACTAATCTCCAGCATATGACATATGCTATGTTATAAAGCAAGACGCAAATTCAGAAGGGTTGAAATAATTGGAAGTGTGTTCCTCAAACTTAATAGGATTAAATTAGAAATAGAAACAGAGTTGGGAAATTTTCATATTTTTGGAAATTAGGCAGCACAGTTTTAAATAAGCCTATAGTTGAAACAAAAATAGCAAGGAAAATCAGAAAATATTTTGAACTAAGTGAAAACAAAAACAAAACATATCAAAATTTATTGGATCATAACTAAACACTTTGTAGATATGTATAAATTTAAATGTCTCTATTAAAAAAAAGAACTTTATTCAATAATATACACTTTGACATTGAGACAATAGCTCAAAAAAGGGAAAATTGTAACTGAATTGAAGAAGAAGAAATGAAATCATAAATATCTGAGGAGAATTCAGAAAATAAATAAATAAAATCAATGAAAGCAAAAGGTAGTTTTTTAAAAGACACAAAAATTGGTAAACTGTTCTTTTAGACTCACCAAGATAAAAGAAAGGAAATAAAAATTACCAAAATTACGTATTTAAATGTCATTACTAATGACCCTCCAGAAATTAAGTATTATAAGGGAATGTTATAAACAATTTATGCCAGTAAGTCAGACAATTTAAACAAAATTAACAAATTAACACAAACACAACACTTACCAAAACTGGCTCAAGAAGAAGAAAGATCTGTATAGAGCCATTACTGTTCATAAAAAATTGAATTAATAATAAACAAAAACTTTCATGAAGAAAGTTCAAGGCCCTTATGAATTCACTCATGAGTTTTATCAAATATTTAAAGAAGAAATAATGCCAATCTTAAACTCTTTTAGAAATAGAGAAAGTGGAAACATTTTCCAGCTCTTTCTATGGAAACTATTATTACCCAGATATCAAAACCAGGCAAAGATAGCACAAGAAAAGGAAACTATAGAAACTTCATAAACATAGATGCAAAGATAACTGAGGAAAAATCAGCAAACTAAATCCCACAACATTCAAAAAGTATTATATATCAGGACAAATTGGATTTTTTCCAGGAATGCAAGATTTGTTCAACTTCTGAAAGTCGGTTAAAGTAACACATCATATTAATAGAACAAAGGATAAAAGATACATAATATCTTAGTGCCAGGAAAAGCATTTGACAAGATCCAACACCTATTAATGAAAAAAACTCACAACAAACTACAAGTAAAGGGGAACCTATGCATGTATGAAAGCATTTGTGAGAAACCTATAACTAGTATTGTACTTAATGCTGAAAGACTGAACATTTTTCCCCAAAGATCAGGAATAAGCCCGAGGATATTTGCTCTTATCACTCCTGTTCAAACATTGTATTGGAACTCTAGCCAGAGAATTAAAACCACAAAAATAAACAAAAGGCATCCAGACTGGAAAGGAGGTAAAACTGCCTTTATTTGCAGACAACACAATCCTGTATGTAGAAAATTCTAAGAAACCTACAAAGAGACTACTAGAATTAGGAACTATATTTAACAACGTAGCAGGATACAAGGTCAATAGAATAAATCAATTTATATACTGGTAACAAAAATTCCAAAAATAAAATTAAGAGAATAAACTTCATTTACACTGGTATGAAGAAGAATAAAATATTATGGGACAAATATAGGAAAGAAATCAAAATTTGTATAGTAAAAGCTGCAAAATGTTTCTGAGAGAAATGAGAGTTCAAAATAAATGGAGAGATATTTCATTATCCTAATTTGAAATATGGAATTGGTCTTCTCCCTAAATTCATCTGTTGTTTCAGTACGACCCCTATAGAAATCCCAGCATTTTTTTTTTGCAAAATTGACAAACAAATCCTAAAATTTACATGAAAATGCAAATAACCTAGTATATTAATAAAACATCTTTGAAATATAAGAGCAGAGTTGCTATAAATCTGCATTAAATAAGATAGGGTGGTATTGGCATAAGGATAGATGTAGAGATCAATCAAAATGAACTGCGAGTTTAAAAATAAGCCATTATATTTATAGCCAATTGGATTTCAACAGAGATGCCAAGACAATATATTGGGTAGATGATAGTCTTTTCAACTAATTGCGCTGGGAAAATTGGGTATCCATTCGTAAAGAAATATATTTAGACACTTCTCTCATATCATAACAACAACAACAAAAACTCAGAATGGGTCAGATGCTTAAATGGAAGTGCTAAATCCATCCAATTTTTTGGAAAAAAACAGAAGAAAATCTGTTTGACCTTGGGTTGGGCAAAGTGTTGTTAGATATGAAGGCAACGTCACAATCCATAGGAGCAAAATGATAAACTGAACTTCATCAAAATTAAAAACTTTTCTCTTCAAAAAAGCATTATGATTTAGAAAAAAAAAGACAAGCTACAGATCGAGAGAAAATACTCGCAAATTATGTATCTGATTAAAATAATTTTATTCAGAATATATAAAGAAACTTAATACTAAGAAGAAAAACTAATTTTTTAAAAAACAAAAGATTTGGATTGGCATTCCATCAGAGAAGATATGTGAATGGCTAATAATCATATCTTTAAAGAAA
Source organism: Equus przewalskii (assembly GCF_037783145.1). NCBI lineage: Eukaryota > Metazoa > Chordata > Mammalia > Perissodactyla > Equidae > Equus > Equus przewalskii. The sequence continues at coordinate 55,456,124 of NC_091846.1, forward strand.
TGCAGATTAAAATAACAATGAAATAGCATACACCTCTAGAACGGTGATTTTCAATAAGAGTTATGATATCAAGTATTTTGCACATATATGGAGAAACTGAGACCTCCATACGTTGTTAGAAATGTAAAGTGGTGCATAAGCAAAAATACTATGCTTAGTTTAAAGGCCAGACACAAAAAAGGTCAGACACGAAAGAAGCCAGATTCTATTATAAGGAAATTCCAGAAAAGGCAAATCTATAAAGACAGACAATGAATCAGTAGTTGCCTTGTGTGAGGTATAAGAACAGGAATTGACTGCAAATGTGCACAAGGAAAGTTTTTGGGTGATGAACACTATCTAAAACTGGATCGTGGAGCCAGCCCTGTGGCTCAGTGGTTAAGTGCGCACGTGCCACTTTGGCGGCCCAGGATTCGCTGGTTCGGATCCCGGGTGCGAACATGGCACCGCTTGGCAAGCCATGCTGTGGTAAGTGTCCCACATATAAAGTGGAGGAAGATGGGCACGGATGTTAGCTCAGGGCCGGTCTTCCTCAGCAAAAAGAGGAGGATTGGCAGCAGATGTTAGCTCAGGGCTAACCTTCCTCAAAAAAACAAAAAAAAACTGGATTGTGGCGATGGTTGCACAGCTCTATATATTTACTAAATATCACTGAACATTATGCTTCCACCAGAGAATTTTATGGAATTCAAATTACACCTCAATAAAGTGATTTTGAAAAAAGGAAAGAATAGGCACTTATGCTACATCTATAGTTATAAGAAAAATTTTACAAAATCATATTTTAGATTCACATGACTAAAAATTATATCAGCGAAACCACTAAGACTGTCATACCATCCCTAACACCCTTTGGTACCACTCAAGACACAAATGCCGCTGGTATGTATGTACGGATCATCTCTTGTTACTCTCTATTCCATACTTCTTGTTAATTCCACTTCTCTAACACAAATTTCACTGCCCCACTCTTAACGAAATCTTTTCATGAATCCCTATTGAGCCACTAACTTGTGTATAGAAGCTGTATCTAGAACCTCTTCACTGAGAGATCTTGAATCTTCTCGCCTTCTTTGAAAATGGACTTTTCCCTGAAGGTCTTGTCTCTTGTGTTTCCCTGTGAGGTAAGGAAACCTTTTATTCCCACGTCCCAGGTATTTCCTGTTTCCTGGGGCTTCCACACTATTACTTTTATGCTGTTTTGTACAAATCTCAGTTCTTTGAGGCTTACTTATGCTGTTGTAATTCCCCATTATTGAAAAAAAAAGAGCTTGCACACTTTTCCTCCTTTGTCATTAATTATATGGACTGCAACATTTACTTGGAGCTTCCACTTCGCCTTCTTTGAACTCCTCAGAACTCTATTCCTTTGATCTTTGTATTTTTCCCTTTCATCAGCTCCCTTCCTTCACATTCAGTTTAGGCCTCGTTTCCGTTATTTCAACCACTGACTTGTCATTAAGCTGTAGTCCCTCTGTGAATTGTTCCTTAATCATACCACTCCATCCACCGCCAGCAAACCTCACACCTGAACTAGAACAAATGATTGGCTTCACATTATTGCCAGAGAAAAACGACTCGACTTTACAGATGTGTCTGTCCCACTATCTCCCCTTGTTTTCTACTGTCCGCAGGCTCCCTACAACTCTGAGCAATCCTTTCAATTTATTGCCTATTCCCATTCTCCAGAGAAATTACTTCAAACATAATTTTCTATTGTCCTCATTCTGAACAGAAACTCTTTCTTTCAAATTCACAGAGCAAGCAGAAAGCTCAACTTTCTGCCATTAACAGTCAAAGTTATCTTCTTTTCTATTTATTAAAAGGAGTTATCTTTTATAGCAATAATAATCTTGTTTTTCTCCTCCTCTTTCTTCGGGTATGTTTCTCTGCTGATTAAACTCTTTTTGTCCCGTCTTCAGTCCTACCCTTTTTCTTGAATCCTTTCATTGACTACTTGAACATACTCGATTTTTCCTTCTCATTAACATGCCATCCGTGGGTCTCATGGGTTCCTGAAGCCATATAACACCATCTATCTTCTCCCCTGCACAGACTCCTTGAATTTAATTGACTTAGTTGTCCCCATGTCCCATCTATGACAAAACATTTTTAAATCTTGCTTCTCTGCAAAACCTGCTCTGAAATTGCAGTTTCTTTTGCTAAAACAAATATTAAATATTCCCATATAAACAATTGAAAGACAGTTAATCCTACTGAGCATTTATCTTCATGAAAACTCTATTTCCCTGATTCCTCTCTTCCTCTTTGGCCACTATTTTGGTTTCTTTCTCAGTCTCTATCATCTCTTCCTACCTATCTAATATCATTATTCCTTAAGATTATGTTCTTTGTCCTCTTCCCTTTCCTCCCTCTGCTCTCTCTTATTTAATATACCAAACAGTTATTTTAATTAAGCCATCTTACCCACTTTTAATTTCCTTCCTGAGCAACAAAGACCCAACTTCTGATTCACAAACAAAAAATAAGGAATCTGGGGGCTGGCCTGGTGGTGTAGCGGTTAAGTTCGTGGGCTCTGCTTCAGCAGCCCAGGATTCACCAGTTCACATCCTGGCTGTGGACTTACGCACCACTTATCAAGCCATGCTGAGGCAGGCGTCCCACATATAAAATAGAGGAATATGGCCACTGATGTTAACTCAGAGCCAATCTTCCTCAGCAAAAACAGAGGAGGATTGGCAGTAGATGTTAGCTCAGTGCTAATCTTCCTCAAAAATAAAAATAAATAAATAAATAAATAAATAAATAAATAAATGAGTCAGGATATATGTATCTTGGCATCTCACTCTCTAACATATATATTTATATATATTTGTTATTTCTCACATATTAATGTTGCAAAAAAGATGTGCCCCTCCGATCCAAAGCTAATTCCTCTGTCTCTGCTCTGGGTACCACTTGCTCCTATTTTCCAGGAACTCTAATCCATCAATCCTATCCAATTTCCATTTTATCCTACAATTATCTTCCTTCATTGGGGCTATCTTTCAACTTAGGCTATATCCTTCTCATCTCATCTCATTTTCAGAAAGCCTCCCTCCACCTTGAAATCCCCTTTATCAAACACCTAACATATCTTGTCTCCTTCATAGATAGGTTTTTCAAGATATGTTTAACTTGCCGCATCCATACTTCAGCTTTCATTTACCCCTTAGAATCACAGAAGTCTTGTTTACACTCCATCTCGTCACCAAACCTGCATCCTCTGCAACTGATTTCACTTGAGAGTTCAGCAGCATCTGGAAGGCTAGGTCTTGACTATTTGTCTCCCTTATACTTAGTAAATAGAACTTTCCAGTGTTCTCCTCTTGTTCAGAACAATCTTTCTCAGTCTCCTTTGCATACTTCTCTTCCTTTACTGCCTCTTTAAATATTAGTGATCTCAAGATTATGCGTTCAATACTCTTTTCCTACCTCCTTATCCAGCCTCTACAGTATATATCATCCATGTTGATGGCTTTAAATGCAACATTTATTGCTAATTCCTCACAAACTCATGATGTTCTGACATTTGTGCTACATTTATAACTATCTATGGAATATACTTACTAAATGCTCTGTATTACAGACATTTCAACTTCAGTATGTCTCAAATTATTGTTTGTCCCTAAAACATGTTCTTAATATTGCCCCAATCTTGGCTAAAGCACTGTGGTAAGTCTTCAGAGTCATTCTCGATTTTCACTACTGTATTATTAGCTTTTTAATATATAAAGAGTGTGCACGATGCATCAATTGTTATGGTAATTTTTATAGCATTATAATGAGATATATACATATATCACACATATTATATATTACATATAAATTATGATACATTGTACTCAATATGTAATACATGAGTTATATATAGAAGTGTGTGTATATACATACATATATGTGTACATATACACACACACAGTGTGGCTATACTTTATTGTCTGTTAAGTTTGTAAAACTCAGTCTATCTCACTCCAATGCTTACATTCTTTTCTCTTTGAGACTCTGCCTCCTCATGCTATTGCAAATCTTTATGGAAAGGTAGTATATGTTGTAACTGAAAGTTCTAATTTTAGGACATGATGTAGAATTGGTAGATTTTCATAGTATAACCTTGCTTTAATAAGATTGAGATAATTTCTCTTTGGGTTAGAAATAATCTAGTAAATGATCATGTATGATATTCATCTCCCTATCACCTCATTTTAAAACTCAATTCAGTTTACTGAAATTCAAGCAGTAATGATATCATATATGTGAAATGAGGGAGCTGCAGCTCACCTTAGCTTTTTGATGTAGGAAAGAAGGCGTTTTATTATTAAACTTAGTGAGGACTCAATGGTTAGGTCTCACAAGAATTTAATTAGTAGCAGGTTGATATCAAGACAACCAGTTAAAGTATTTTGTGATGATAATAATAATGGGACAATTAGTAGATGATAGAAATCTGCTATGGCTTTAATCCATTCTTTTTAGTTTTGTGAAGTGGTAAGTGGAACTTAGAGACTTCTGATGGCATTTTCTATCTATAATCTATAATAAGAATTTGTATTCTCTAAGGCTGCTGAGACTCTGCAGAAATATATAGAAATTATGTTCTTTAAATCAGTGGGTTATAATTTGGGCTTTAACTGTATGTTCTTCTAAAATTATATTCACATATTATCATTGTTGAATACTGCCTTCTATAAACACTGGAAATCAAAGGCTCCTACTCTGGGCTCTTGAGAATTGCATTACAAATGGTTCACGAAAATGTCATTTAGCTATATCTGTCTACTTTACGCTAACAAGTGATGGTAGCTTTGCAGAATTTAGTATGGTTTTATATTGTACTCAGTTTTCTGCTGCAAACAAAGAACTATATTACACAGTGGAAGAAAATCCTCCAAATTAGGCTGGATGTAATGCTTTATCTGAAGTTAATGCCCAGAGTTAGAAAACTCATCAGGAATATATACATATAATCATCTGTGCAAACAAGAAACTAGCAATCTTCCCAGCTACCTAAGACTTGACATTCTTCTGGTGGTATTTAAACCTACTTCTCACTTTAAAAAGCGAAAGTGACTAACATGTCTACCACTATGGACTATTTTAAACTCATTTATGTCCTGTGCCCAGATGACATTCACATACCACCCACCAAACCCTATACCAGTCACCCCCACAGCCTAAACACCCTACACCCCCAAGATCTTCCCTCTTGCCAGCTTAGTTTTAGTTGTGCTAAACTGGCTCAAAAAACCCCAGAAAGACCAAAACCAAAATATTCAAAGTTTCCTAAACAATGTTAGATAAATTGAGGCATAAAATAAGTGAAATACATCTCCAATTTCAAATGTTGTATTGCTAATTAAATCATGTTAGGAGTATTGATACAAATACTTCTTGTGGATTATCAAATTACTTAAACCACCTTCATCTGTGCAAAAGTAATGTGAGAGATCATGTTTATGGCTTAAAGCAGAACATAAACTTTCCATTTCCACCGAGCATACATTTGATAAAGTTAAAGACTTAAATTGAGTAATATCTTTATAGGAAAACTATAACCAATTTAGCTAATTTGTTAACAAACTAAATGTACTTATTTGAAAAACAGAATTTTAATATACTAGTTACTGCCACCCTCCTTTAAGGTACAATGTATTACTATTCCTTGAATAGATCAACTTCAAAAGCACTTTTCATATTCAAATTACTGGTTGTACACTGTCATACCTCCAACTACTCATATGATTTTCCTTTCCTTCCTGTTTTATCTTATGTTCTCTCCTTGCTTTGAGCAATAATCAAGCTCTCTTTATGCTGGACGTGCTAAAAAAAAAATGTGTCCTTTAATTAACATCCTCTGACCCATGCTTTTTATATATCCAGGCAAGTACCGTGGTCTAGACGTGTAGAACAATTTAGCCATGTTTTAAAATCACCTGGAGTGCTATCAGATTTTGAGAGATGGCTAGTAATGCCAGAGTCAAGTAATCACTGCTGATTTTAACTTGATCCTGTGGCCATCAAAATCAAGGCATAAGACTGAGTTGAAATGAAAAGCATAGTGAGACAAACAGACTTGGAGATATTCTTTTGAATAAATATCAAATGCAGTTAATCCAGTATTATTTGGGTGCTGACCTCAAATAAAACGAATAGATTCAGTGATTTAAATTCTTTTTAAAATTTAAGCAATTTCTTATATTTTAATGAGGTTGATTGACTACATACTACATAAATACTTATCGACGAATGGATAGATTTTCACACAAAGTGTACAAAGCACTTGATGATAAGTAAGCATAAAACAACTTGCAAATTCATTGACTATAGATCTAGAGGTGCTGATAAGCCTTTGATTCGCTATTAGTTTGACATGATATATACTGTCATTAATATTTGTGAATAATGCACATGTATGTTAATCTATCTAATTTATTTCAATGTCACATGCCTTTCATCAAGCATCAGCAATTCAGCCCATGACAGAATAGTCTCGTTTGTAATTAAGGGTAATTAAAGGTAATATAGTAAAGAAGATTTTATATGATTTGAACAAAAACTTGTTTTTATGAATGGGTGAATTTTTCTTTATTGTTGTAACTTTTTGCTATAACATTATCTTATGCTATTGATATTCACATGTGGATAAAGGTAACCAAACGTGCATTTCTTTGAATTTTTATTATTGGTCTAAGTCGTCTCTGACATAGCTTTCCTTTTTTTTTTCATTTACAAGCATTCCAATCATGTATTGATATAAGTGATATCTTATATAAACTAAATCACATTATATTTCTGAAAATATTGGCCAATCTGACACAATACTGTATGCTCTCAAATTGTCTCATATTTGACTGACCAAATCCTCAGGCTTTAGCATTTATTTATAATTATTGTTAATGATCATTCTTAAGTCATCTTTCTCCTCCAATGGACTATACACTCCTTCGGGGCAGAAATCTATTGGTTTTGGTCATTTTTCCACCAATGAAACCTTATATGCTGAATGAACTAAAGTCAATAATATTAATAATAACCACAAACATGGGAAAACAGAGCCTTTTGAAAAAAATTGTTTTACATACACTAAAACAAATTCCCCACAAGTTGATCTTTGAAAATAAAAACACAAAAATGTCGCTGTGTCCTCCTGTGTTTGTTTTCTAGGCATTGCAAATTATGATAACATTAAAATCAGTCATAATAGGAATTCATATAAATTATCTTCTCAGTTGATTCTTATTATCATAATTTCATAATTCTCAAGATATGAAGGTAGAGAAAGTCTGCATCACATATAGCAGATGACTTTTTCTTTTCATTCGGTTGTTATCTATCTTGTTAATATTCTAAGTGGTCATTTTATGCATATATTTAAAAGATCTGGTAGACAATAACATTAATGGTACAGTTCTTTAAAGGCAAAATATTGTCTTAATGAAGAATAGTATCAGTTTAGTGTGTTTTTTTCTCTTCCCTTCAATGAAAAAGAAGATCACCTGTTTAAGTAATTAAACAAAGCGGCCATTATGCTGAGTGGCTCTAATGCCTTGGTAGCCTACATAAGCGAACCAAAACTTAAGCCAGAGTCAATGTAATTGAACTCAAGAAAATGAAACTTAAGAACAGCTGATCACAAACAGCCAAGTAAACTTCTTCAAATAAGGTAACTGCTTAAGCTGTAGACCATCAAATCATGTCTCTGTTTGCTTCTCCATCTTCTCTATAAAAACCTCCTTCCCAGCTTCTGTCATTGGAGCACTCCTAAGCCACCTTTGGTTTGGTGTTGCCCAATTCCGATAGATGGGTGCTTAAGTAAACTCGTGAAAAAAATTGTAGGGTGCCTCAATTTACCTTTAAAACACCTATGACTTCTGATCATCAAGCTATTTATTCAGTATTCTTCAAAGTCTCTCAATGATTGTAATCTAATCATAGTCTTCCTCAAATTTGAGAAATTCTACTTTAATAGTACTCAAATTACATAAATTCAAAATCCATAATGTCTTATTCTCAAGGTTTATACAAGTGTAATCACTGAATTCTAAAGACATCAGTCAGAGTGATTTATACATCTACTAGGGCTTGATGATCATTATTTAATGTTATAGCACCAAAAGAGGCCTCCAAAAGTCTTTGATTAGACTATTTTGTCATTTTAGTTTGCAGAAAGAGCTAAATTTTTACTTACCACACAATTTCTCAATATCGTCAAACCACCCTAGGAAAGGCTTTGCATTTCCCCCCAAAATCTTAGTTTGGTGAAACAGAGACAAATATGACACCAGCTTTGAAGCATGAGAACTTCCACAGAGCACAACTGCAACAATATTAATGGAAGGAAAGTGGGTAAATAAATAAATAAAACTGCACTGAATCTTCATCCTTTAAATTATTGATGTGGTCAGAAAGAGTATTTTGATGTTGGAAATATCCTTCAGTGCTGGTGATTTTTGCAAAAATCATGCTATTATTTTTGGCAAATTATTTTACTCAGATTGTGCTTAATTTATATTTATTTCACTTAACACTTACAGAATATTTTTATATGCCTATTTTTTATACGTCTTATGTTAGTTTCTGGAGATGTAAATGGAACATACAATCATTGCCTCTCATTTTGCTTAAAATCTAGTAGGAAAGACTCATCTTCAGTTCTAGTCCAGAAACCTCTGATATAATGTCTTTTGATACAATTATGAGAATAGATAGAAGTAAAGCCAAGTTTTGCAATTTCATTTTACTCTACCAGCCCTTCAAACACAGATTTGGAAGGGAATATGCAAAATTGATGAGAAAGCCTTATTTTCAAACACTGATTAGCATGGTATTCTCTGCAAAGAGTAAAGCTGAAGAATTGACAAATTCATCCCATTGTTTGGTTAAATTAATTGTAAAGTTATATTTGAATTATTTGAATGATTCCTTTGCAAACAGGTGGTATTTTAAATTTCCGAAATGCCTTATATTTATGGGTATATGGATGAATAATAAGGTTATAGCTCATAGATAATGCATATGGTGTGGCAATAAACTTTCAAAATAACACCACCAAGAGTAGAAACAAATATAGCACTGTCTTCAAAATTCTGATGGAGATATATTTCTAACCTAGACTTTCATCAACTGTGAAGATTAAAGTAAACCTTCTTCAAACATACAAGTTCTCAAAGAAAATTTAAAAATCCTCCCACAGATCATTTTCAGGAACTGCCATTGAATGTGATTTGACAAAACAAGTGAGGAGCACAAGAAAGAACATATAAAACCAGAGCTGGGGAACAATCCACCAAAGAAGATAGTGAAGGAAATTCCCAAGATTATGAAAAAAGTGAGTCCCAAGGATGAGAGCTAAGCAATCAGACTAGAATGCAACTTAGAAGGGAACCAAACCAAACCAAAACGCAACCAAAAGGGAAAGGGATTCAGGTGAAATACCTCCATCTCCAGAACTGAAATGAAGCTGATATTACCTGATTCCATTCTCTGTATCGGGATATAATTTTTAATTCTTTCCTGCTTTTGTGGAGGAATTCAAATAAGAAAAAAAAGAAAACTAAAAATTTAGATCACAAAGTCTCAAGTGAATGTTATGAGAGGAAATACAGTCATATCACACTAACAAAACTTAGATAGATATAAAAATTAAACTCTGTATATCTATGAAAAGAGTTATATAATATGCAGTGAGAATGGGACAACAAGAAGTGTGTCTGGGGGTAGGAGTTGAGGGGGATTATGTATTAGATTGCCTAAATGCTAATTTACCATAATAAGAATCAATAGATTATGCTTAAAACTGAAGAATCAGGAAATAACAGAGTAGGTTTTTTGGTGAGAAAAATGGAAATGAATGAAATATAAAACACATAAGAGAGTTGCAGTGGTTAACTCTAGCATGGAAAGGAGTGAGTAAAGGATGCAATTTTGTTATAAGCATCATAGCATTACGTGTCTCTAATAACATGATGTTTTAATTGATAAAACAAAAAATAGATTAAAAATAAAAGAAATCGCTTCCTATTTTTCATTTTTTTCTTGACAAAATGATATTAGGACATTCTTATTGCAAAAAGCTTCCTGATAAACAAAATAAAATAATGCCTTCTTTGGTAGATATTTTTATTATAATTTATGTCATATGAGAGGTCATCAGAAATAGAATGAAATGGCCTGAGATCTGAAGCGATGATAAGGCATTCAATTATTGTAGAAGAAATGAAATCGTATGAGAATTACAATGAGGCTCCTTGGCTTGATCAGAAATGCAGTTTTTGTTTTGAAAACTGGGCAGAGGGAGAGCCAACTGTATGTTTACCCAAGTTTTGTTGAACTGAATTTCACCTACTCTTTGTATTTGGGCAAAACTGTCAGTAAACCTGCTATGAGGCGCCCTTTGTGGGGTGCAGGGAGGGTAGAGGCCGGGAATAAACGGGGAACAGAAAGAATTCTTCAACTGACAAATATGCACAGCTGGAAGTGGAAAAATCCACGTGGTTTGTTTTATCTCTCAGAAACTTCAATGAGAGCAGATAGGGGAGTGATAATGGAATAACATTTTCATTGTATTCCAATCAAAATTTACAAAGAATGGTAAAATATTTTAAGCGTAATTTTTACAAGACTGTGCTACGTGTTCTTAAATGCCTAATTTCTTCTTTTACACTCATTTCATGTATAAACATCAATATATTCCCAAGTGTCTAATTCACTACCTGTTATAAAACTAAAAATATAAAATGTTACATTAAATTTTTCAGCTTTTATAACACATTTGATTAAAAGTAACAGATTCAAGTGCTTGTTACTTTGCCTTTTAAATAGGTCTTGGGGGAAAAAAAGTCATTAGAATCACACTGGAAATAAACTGTTGAAATCTGTTACTGACTTCTGTCACCCATACAATTCCTTATATGACATGGTAATGAAAACAAATGAGAGAATAAAATATAAAATCTGACAGTCTTGTAGGATACTGGGAGCTATAATGTGGCATACGTATGTCATAATAACTTTTCACAGTTTGCATAATAACAGCTTATAATGTAGTTTCCCCAGTTTATTTCCCATAATCCAAACCACAAATCCAAGATATCATTTTCCTAAAGATGTGATTTTCACTTTTTTCTTAAGGAGGAGACTGGGGCTCCATGAAGTTAAATATTACAATCTCAAGGCGGCAGAACATATGATGTCAAATATCATGATGTCAAGCTGGTGGCCAAACAAGTAATTATATCTTGTCACTATTTTAATAGGAGCAATGTTTCTGGAAAGAGCTTTGTACACTCTGGACATCTAAATCATGTCTGAAACATCTGTTTAAGAAAATTTGGGGTTTTCCCTGTGACATAAAAATCATCACTTAATTTTTTATATGTCTTATTTTCATCTGTAAAATTTGCTTCAATATGCCAGGTAATTGTTTCATATTTGGAATGTCAGGAGCCTATCACGTTAGCTGAATCAACGTGACCCCTAAGCCACCCACGAGAATCAAGAGGGGAACACATACAGTTCTCTAAAATGGGTGTGCGACTTTTTGCCACATGGTTTTGTTTTAAGGGATACATGCAGACAGTAAATAAACAAAGGGACTTTAAAGCAGTCACTGGAATCATACTGGAGTGGCAATGCGACACACACATAGAAAGGCACATTAAACAAAAATTCACATTCTGTGACGTTGCCTGAAGTTATGGGGCCAGAGAAGGTTTTTAAAAATTTTTTTAATTCCAGAAAAGCAAACAGAGAAGGATGTAGAAGTCCAAAAAAGGGCAACATTTTGAGTGAAACAACATTGGATCACCAGTAAATGCTCAAAGAATATGGTCTCTTGACAAACTAATCCTAAAAACTTAGGAATATTAAATGTGAAAGAATAGAAAATACAGTGTTTAAAAGGCAAAACAAAAAGAATACATCTTCTCTGAAAACAAATGATTTATAAAAGATTGGAATTCTAATATAAGCAATATAATTATTAATATAAACAATAAGAATAACTAAAGCAATGTTCTATTATACAAGTACAGGCAAATAGTTCAATGCACTGGGATAGAGAGCCCTGACAGACCTATTTATAATATGTATCCCCATATTTAAATGAGAAGTTGAGGAAATATGACTGTCAAAAAATAAAACCTCTATTTATCTGAAAATCTATTTCCAATATTATTAAAAATTAATATAAACTATAGTCAATTTAAAATGTCTTCGAGAGGGCCCAGCCCCATGGCTGAGTGGTAAAGTTCCCTCGCTCCGCTTCAGTGGCCTGGGGTTTGCTGGTTTAGATCCTGGGCATGGACCTACCCACTACTTATCAAGCCATGCTGTGGCAGCATCCCACAGAGAAAAACTAGAATGACCTACAACTAGTATATTTAACTATGTATTGGGGCTCTGGGAGGGGGAGGAAAAAAAAGAGGAAGATTGGCAACAGATGCTAGCTCAGGGTCAACCTTGCTCACCAAAAAGCAGAAAAAAAAAAGTCTTTGAGAAACTTGGAAACTGAGAATCCATATATGGAGCTGATTTTCTCCTTTGTGCATTAGAAATTCCTCAATTTTACATGTTGGAATGAACACACAAGATAGCACTGACTAGATCTACTTATTTTGACACTAAAAGACAACATGTGATATGGAATTTTTATATACATTTGTATGCTTTCATATTTCTTAAGGCAAATAGTCTACGAGGTACAAAAAATATGTTTTACATCAAATATGGGAGGAAGGAGACATAGCCATGCTGGAGAGCAGAATCAGTGCCCCCTTAACAATGTGAAATCCAGACTCACGAAGGGCCAATGGAAGCCTTTGTGGAAAGGAAGAAAGTCTAGGTTCGCCTCTGGCTTTAGAAGTCTCTGCAGATCTGTCTTGGATTGATTAGATTTCAGGAAGCCCACTGTGCTTGTGAATGTCATCAAACCAAATCATCCCTGTCCCTTTAGATGTAACTTGTCCTTGAATATTTGCCTGTGGTGCTAGAGCCAAAGACAATTATGTGGAATCCTCTAGGTTTCCTAAGGAACGGCTAGAAATGTCACATAGCTTGCTTCTGAAGTCCAAATTCTGACGAATTGATAGTGACTGCTTGAGACAGTATGTCGAGAAGAATTCCTCAGTTAATTCTCCACACAGCTGGAAAAATGCAGTTATCAATTAGGCAGCATGCATGCTATTTATTTGCCAACTCTGAGCTACATTGTTGCAAAACCTAGAATTCCTTAGTGGTCTTAACAGTTCGATGAGCAGTATCATAAAAGTATAGCCATGTATAACACAACATGGAGAAACCAATATTTTCCTCATCTCTGAATTTCAATCTACAATATGTCCACCATTTACAGTTTCATGAAAGTGAGACAATAAGGCTTCCACTACCACGCAAATACTATTTGAGATGGTTAACATAGGAGCTTTTCATGTGACTTAAGCAAACTCTTAGCGGAATCCAGTGGTAAAGGGACCACTGATTGCTTTGCTCTATCTGCTCTTCTGTGGAGAGATGAGATTGCTGTGATGTAGTCAGTACACATGAGGGCTGGGGAGCAACACAGGAAGAAGCAGACAACGGAAGGAAAGAACAAGCGAAAATAATCCATAGGTCTAAACCCAAAGGAAATTTTCCCTCAGGTTGATTTCAGATACTTGGACTGACATCAATAGAGCTCAAGATTCTCTGGAGCTCTTTTATCTCTAAAATCATTCATTGGGTTTTTAAACTATTTGATCACAATCTTTCAACATTGTGACTCTGTATGTCTTTAAGACGTCCCTGGTTTTATCTCATTTTGGCTTTGTTCTTTTGATCTCTCTTCTGTCTCATTTTCCATATTCGCCTTCTTATTCTCCCTTCTTTTTCTGTGCATGGATCATCACTTAAATCATTCTGTTTCTAATAGTCTCAATTCCTTTGGCCTTTTCATCCAGCAAAACTGCCTCTCTAGACTGAAAGAATTGTTACCAATGATACCGGTGGAGATTGAAGAAGTGGGAGTTCATTGCCAATGTAGACGGATCAGTTAAAGTCTCTAATCACATTCAAAGTCCAGTCCTGTCCTACAGTAACTCCTCCAATTTATTAACTTTAATTTGGTCATCTCTTTCCTTGAAACTTTGCCACCTCTTTCTTCAGAGGAAAATAAAAAGGCCATCAGATGAGAATTCAGTCAACGTCCTGCTATCCAACCCACGAAACTCTTTTTCTCTAGTCCACAGTTTTCTGTGGACTTGGATGCTGGTGAGTGAGGAAGACCCGATGTGGAGGGAGGGTGGTCTTGCGCTCTGACACAGCCCATCTCAACCACGTTGTTACAATCATAATTTGTCACAATCAGGGCGTTGAGGCTGGCAACATTTTATCTTTGTTTATAAACTGCTTCAGATCCAAAACTATCCTTAGAACCTCAACATTCTCCCCTCTGCATGGTGAGTGCAAGGGAAAGGAGACTGTGGTTAGTGGCCATGAATACACAAAACCCAACCAGTGGCTTCTCTTATCCGTGCTGCAGCCTCCATTACCTCTCACGTGCCGATACCCACAGCAACTAAAACAGTGCCTGCAGTACATGAAACAGTTAGTTACTGTTTGAATTGAATACAAATTGAAGACAAATTAATCTGATCACAACCTAATGGAGGTAATCCTAAATCCTCATCTAAATGTTTCAGGCACTAATATAAATGAGAAATAAACAGATGTAACATTGAACAATTCTGAAGTTAGAAATATAAAATTATTTCAATCACTGTTTTGAACATTTGCCCTCAAATAACTTTTGCATAAAGTAAATTATATTTTTTGATAAATACTAAATCTAAGCATGTCCAGTGAAACCCAAATTTTTAGTAATAAAAGGTATATTTTATATAAAATTCCTTTTTTTTCACATCTTCCAGAAAGACATAGTCTCACACAGGAAGATGGGTTGTACTTTTACTTTCATCAAGGTCATTAATCTGAATTAATTTTAAAGCTATTAAGTACATATATTTGAATGACTGGGTAGATACTAGTGTGAAATTCTAAAAATTTCTTTAAAAAAAGACTTATTTTCTACTTTTCACTCAGTGCGTGGTCACTCAATATTTGTTGTTTACCATTTCATTCCTCCATGTATATTAAAGTCATAGTGAACGAATATGTTAATATCAAACAATCTTCGGGGATAAACATTTGCAATAATTCAATTTTGTTTTTAACTCAGGCTTTAGCAGAAAAAAATCATTTCAGTCTTTAAGCTTTTAAGCTTTCTAAACTGTATTGATTTCTTATTTGCATATGAATAACACACTTTAATTTGTATTTGCTAGTATAAGGTACTTATGAGAGTCATTTCTTATTGTGAAGAACAATAGAAGGTAAATATGTACAAAATGTCTTCCAGTATGTGGAAGTTTTTCCTAGGAAATATTTTAAAATATATGTTTAGAAATTCAAAAATACATGATTTTGTCTGTAATTAAATTTTACTTCTAGAAAGAAAAAATAGCCTCTTAATTGATGGATTCATTACTTATGCTTTAATTACTCAAAATATTACTGCATTCACATTTTGGCAATCTATACTTCTAAAATCTATTTTATATCTATCTATCTATCTATCTATATATATACATAACCAAAATTTATACCAAGAACTGACCAACTTATTTTATGGCCTCATGCCTGACATACTGGCTGCTCATTTGCATTTCTAAGCTAACTAAATTATCCTTTGCTAAATTAATTCCTGGAGCTTAATTCTATAATGTGATTTGAAAATAAGTTTATGTATTTATAGAAAGGAACACAATATACTGTAGAAATTTCAATGTCGCTTTGCAAGTGCTACACATATTTTGATCTAATTCCTTCTTCTTTTTTTCCAAAACATCTTTAAAAGACCCAAACTTTCTTGCAATCCACAATCTTAACTTAGCTGCTATTCGAGTTCCCAATTAGGTGCCATATAGACTCCCATGAGTCACAAAGCCTTAAAAGGAATGTTTTATTAGTATAGCCTCATGTATCAACTTAATTCTTTGTGTTAACTGTTTAATTCATTTCAAATTTCTGACAATAAGGAACTCATCTCATCTTCTGTTGTTACAAGAGGGCAGAGGGATGGAAGAATGAAGTAAGAAATAAAGAATTTGAATACTAAAACTACAGTATTAAAAGAGTAGAAAAAAAAATCTTTGTTGGGGCAGCCTGGTGGTGTAGTGGCTGAGTTTGTGTGCTCCACTTTGGCAGCCCAGGGTTCATGGGTTCGGATGCTGGGCTGGACCTACCTACAGCTCATCAAGCCATGCTGTGGCAGTGACCCACATAAAAAATAGACAAAGATTGCCATGGATGTTAGCTCAGGGCCAATATTCCTCACCAAAAATACATATATTTTTATTTCAATATTTCAAATAGTAGAAAAATGACAATATTTAATCATGGGGAATTACATATGATGGATTTCTTTTTCTGTTAGTATGAAACACATGGTTATCACTATTTATATCGAAATTTTTAAATCAAAATAACCACAGAATAAAACTAGGTCCAGATACTTTTGTAGGCTATGTATTAATCACAAATAAGGATCTACTTAGAGGCACTGAAAACAGAAAAGCCCATAAACAAAAGTAGTCAGGAAAGCCCAAGGGAATGTGGGTACTAGACAGAAAAGGAATTTACAACTTTAGCTCTACTTCTAATGCTCTTCCTATTTGATTTCTTTTCATGGAAACTGGTGCTTATGAAAGCCCTTAGGGTTATATATGTTATATCCGAGTCTGGGTGTATTAAAGCAATAAAATAAATGCAGAAATCTGAACTTAGGAAGAACTTTTGTAAATTCTATTTCTCGGGGTCAAAAATAACTCATATTGCCTTAATTATTGAATGCCTCTGATTTTTATATTTGATTTTATATGTGATGCTATATCAATCAGGTTTTTCCAGAGAAACAGAAATAATAGAATCTACCTATCATCTATCTATACATAGTTAAAGAGATTTATTTTAAGGAATTGGCTCACAGGGTCCTGAGGTCCAGCAAGTCTGAAATTTATAGGGCAGTCCACCAGGCTGGAAACAGGCAACAGCTGATGCTGCTGGCTTGAGGCAGAATTTCTTCTTCTCAGGGACACCACAGGTTTTGCTGTTAGAGCCTTTCAAAGGACTACCCCCATTATTGAGAGTTATCCCCTGTTCTCAGTGTTAGCTGATTGTGTACCTGTTAACAACATCCACCTTCACAGCAGTACCTAGAGTCGTGTTTGATTAAATGACTTGGCCACTATAGCCTAGACAACTTCACAGACAAAACTGTCTATCACAGAGCTTATGTCTGTATGAGTTGTAACAGCATATGTCTTATTAATAGACAAATTTTCTACGTTCTATTGCTTATGACACTTAGTAGGAAGTATTTTTAAGGTATTTAGATTGTTTATGTGGCAACACTATTGTATAAGGAGAATCTGATTAAAAAAATGGGCTGAGCTTAAAAACACCATTGAAATTTAATGTTTTTAAATATAAGTATTCTTATTACTACAGTATATGAATTAAATTTTATCACTCAGCATATATATGCATTTGTCTTATTAACTGCTCTATTTAAAATGTAATGATTTTGATAAATACAAAGCATATAATCACTTATGTTTAAATGACTTAATATCCAGCAATGGACTTATTTTCCACAAATAGTTCCAAATGAGTTTTTATTCTTTCATTACATACAATATTTAATAGATTTTTTTTATATTGGAGATTCTGAACCTTACTACCTTTAGATAACTGCCTCATATATTATTTACAACTATTGCAAATTTGTATTATGACAATTAAATCACATCAGACTGATGTATGTTGATTTCCCTGGCCTGATTTTGCCTTTAAAATACTTCTAACATACCGTTTTTCTCTATACTAGAACTACATCCAAAAACTCTATTTTATTTTTTTTTCCCAAAAATGACCTTCTGAGTTAGACAAAATGTTATTCCTATTATTATTATTATCGTTATGTCAATTTACAAATCCAATGAGCAAAAGTCTATTCAAGACCGAAGTGTTATTTTGGATGATAAAATAGGAGGTCCCTTACCTTTTCTCAGGTCACGAGCACGCTGTATCTATAACGCATAAAAGGGTTAATAGAGCTACATAATGACGATCATCTGGAGAATTTTGCATTCGCTACAATTTGCAATCGTATTTCCTTATTTCAGTTAATAAAGACAACCTGTTATTCCCAATATTGTAAAAAACATTTTGCAATTTAAATCTTTTATTATTTTGGTTGGTTAACTGTGTCCTCATCTCCCATTGTTTTCAGGTCCAGGTGCCTTCATATTTTAAATAGCCAGTTCAAAATACTATGCAACTTTTTTGTTGGCATTGTCACAGAAGGAATTTAGATTGTTATATGTGTTTTTTTTCAATTTACCTTTTCATCAGTGCCTACAGAGAGAACTAAGAGATGACCTTGGAATCTAGGCAACTAGATAGGAAACATGCAAAGAAAATCAGTTTGAAATTGCAATGACAAGGTTGTGTACTCTTAGCGATATTCTGAAACACAAAAAAGCAAGGCAGTTGTGATAAGCAATGAGGCAGAGACAGAAAGTTTTCTGCTATTAAATACCCAGAAATGGCAATGGTTTACTGAGTCTCACTTGGGCATTTGAATGAGTGAAGAGGACTTTGAAACAATATTTTTTTCCTATTTGCAAAATCGCTTCTGTAATTCATTTAAAAAATGAGCTCAAACGTAATCTAATAAAGAAGTATTTCTTTTAAATCTTAATACAGAGGGAGGGTACTAGAAATGACTTTCTACTATAATTTAAGCATTCCATAAAGACTTATTCAAGAGTTGATTGACTATTTGGATGATTGATGATTGGTAGAAAAGCCTCCATTCTTGCCCATGATAATAACAGAATTAATGCTAAATTAAAGCAAGTTTTACTTTGGTTGTTTGCCCTTGATATTTGGCCACCCCCTTCCAATTTTCAAATTTTAATTTGCATTATTATATCATGTAATATACAACGATATTATCAAAATCTGTCATCAATATCACATTTATAATACACTCAGAATTTACATGGAAATGGTATCAGAGTTTAAAAAATAGAACTTATCTACTATTTGGGCAGACAAAAAATATCTAGGCACACATAACCAATAAGAGGTGACTGGTCAGGTGGTTTGCATGAAATAAGATCAGCAATAATAACGTTTATTTGTATTTTTTATTGCCACTGCCATTGCACTAAACGAGTCTGAGCTATCCCAAGTCAAAATGGTCACCTGCAAGACAGGATGGGTTTGTAACCATAGCTGGAGGCAAACATCCACCGCATAGCTTCCCTGTAAGCTTTTCGTTCTTATGACTGCTAAAATCTCCAGCTGAATGAGGCAGGGAAATGAAATTCTTCCAAAAGTCAGGACAATTGAGCAGCTTCACTCACACCAACCGAGAATAGGTTTAGGTAAGACTTAGTCCTGGTGTGGAGGTTTCCTAAGAAGAGCTGACTTAGCTTTCCAGGTCTTCTACATTAGCCTCTTTGAATGGGTTATCACAACAAACCGGACACCAGGCAGCTTCACTGTTTTCAATTGACACGTAGTTTTGAATACTATAGTCTTCCCTAATTTCACATTTGAAAGGATATTGAAATATACTGTATTCATGCTTGTATTAAAAGTTGTTTTAATAACATGTGTGAATATGATTTTCATTCATTCTTCATATTGATAATATTAGAATTTATATACAATCTTAATAATGGTCTTGAGTACATTTCAAGCTTTTAACCATTTAACATTGATTCTTTAAGTGCAAACAATTCTCTGACAACAATTTCTATCCTGCTGTATTACTTTCTTATTGTACTTAAACAAATTACCACAATGTATCAGCTTAAAGCAATGCAGAGGTGGGGCCCCATGGCCCAGCGGTTAAATTCACCTGCTTCACTTCCGGGGCTGAGGTTCTACCTATTCAGACCCTGGGCATGGACTTAGCACCGCTCATTAGGCCACGCTGAGGCAGCGGCCCACGTAGCTCAACTAGAAATATCTAAGACTAAAACAAAGAACTGTGTACTGGGGGGCTTCAGAGAGAAAAAGAAAAAGAAAGGAAGAAGATCGGCAACAGATGTTAGCTCTGGTGCCAATCTTTAAAAAAAAAAAAAAGCAGCACACATTTATTAACTGACTTTTGTAGATGAGGAATCCAGATGGGCTTAACTGGTTTTCTGCTTAGGGTCTCAGAGGGCCAAAATTGGTGTCATCCAAGCTGCATCCCTTTCAGGTGGTTCTGGGAATAAATGAGCTGCTAAACTTACGCTGGTTGTAGACGCATTCATTTCCTGGGACTGAGGTCCATGTCCTTGCCAGTTGTCAGCTGGTAAACAATTTTTCGTTCCTAGAGGTTGCCTGTATTTATTCTCATACTTTCCATGTGTCTCCAATACCTCTGTGCCACCCCTCCCCCACCAAACAGTAGGTAGATTCCCTCTCAGGCTTTGAATCTCTCCGACTTCCCTTCTGTGGCAACTCTCTGCCTGCCTCTTCTTCTTCCAGCTGGTGACAATTCTCTGTTTTTAAGGACCGCTGTGATTAGATTGGGCCCACTTAGATAATCGAGGCTACCCTCACTGAAGTCCATGGCCTTCTATCAGCAAAGTTCTTCTTGCCATGTAAGGCAATATTCATAGGCTTTGGGGATGAGGTCATTGCCAATTTGGTGGAGGCCATTATTCTACCACAGCTGCAGATGCTCAGCAGCTGGTTTGCCTTCTTGTTGACCTTAGCATTTGTTTGTATTTGTCACATTTTCTGAAATATGAACATGTTGCTTACCATTATCTAATATAGCTATCCTAAAGTGAAGAAATATTTTGATTTTTTTCTATCTTAACTAGAATAAGTCACATGATCAATGTATTAATTGTAAGAAATCTTGAAACAGATTAAAAAACCTGCTGTCTATTTAAATAATAACATTTTAAGTTTTAAGGTAAGAAAACCAATAGACTGAATATTAAAATACAAGACATCCTCCCTTCCAGTTTTCCATTTCCAATTCCCAAGAAAAAGTTGTAGGATCTGAAATTCCTTGATGTCTTGTACTTTTTAAATCCTTAACAATACGACCTTACATTGATGCTAACTGAAATCAATGAGCATGCAACTGAATATTCTTTCTATACTTAATTAACATTCTGAATGGACATTGCATTTAAATGGTCGGTTCCTATTTCCCATTTATTCCCTTAGAGAACGTAACATTCTTAGGCCAGAAAAAGACATTGTAATTTGTACTTTTCAAAATGTTCTTTCCCCTCTGCAACTTAAACGTTATTCATAGTCCTATGTTACACAGTACAAGTACATTTGCAATGAAAAATTTCTTGACTGTTTATCACTCCAAGCATATTCTTTCAAAACATCACATTTATCAGTCCTGAAAGTGCTGGTCTGAAACAACTCTTCAAGTTTATTTTATTAAAGGTTACTATTTTCTAAAACGTATGAAGTGGAAAATGAAAATACTTTTGTCCATGTTTCAGTTTGTTTTCTACTAATTGTGCTCCACTCATCCCATTTTCAATCTCTCTAGGTAAACATACATAAACTCTCTGTAGTTTTAAAGCTTGAAATTCTCCCTTGATGATTGCTGCTTTCGTCGATGAGGTAGGAACTCAACTGACTACTGTAGTACCTTGTATCTGGTATTAACAGTAAGAAACTACTTGCCTCTAGTTTGGGATTTAATTTCTTTGCTGTCTGTCCCTGCAGTACCCAGGACGTTTCTTAAATGATGGATATCCTGTAAGGAAGGCAATGTCAAGCCTGCAGATATGCCTGAAACACTGTGGTAATTTACAGCCTGCTTTTTTGGTGCTAATGTAGGGAGCCGCATCATATTTGAGGTTAAAGAAGGTAAAAAGCTGTCATTTCAGCATCTTGACATATATTGCTAATAGAAAAAGAAGTCATTTTCAAATGGATAAAAACCATGCACAAGTTTTTGTATGTTATTATGTACAGATATAAGTGGAATTAGACTAATCATGTAACACATTTTTTTCTAGTATTTTCTAGTATTACCATTTAAATTGATAACAAAACACAGGAAAATCAAGAGCTAAGTGAGCACTGATATTTTCTATCTTTCTTATAACAACTTAATATGGAATATCTTTAAAAGCATCCAATATGCAGTAAAGTATTAATAATATCTGGAAGTTTTATATGTATGTATATATGTATGACATATGTGTGTATGTGTATACATATATACACAGACACAATGAAGACATCATATTTGGAATTGTTTTTCTAAAAGACGAACAGAAATTTTAAAAAGAATAGAAATTTATGCTAGGAAAACACATTGACAAGTTAGGGAATTATATTTCAGAATACCTTTCTTCTCTGATGACTATATACATACCTTTGTAAAGTCTGTCAAATATTATAATATCTTTCTAATGATTTTTACAGTTAAACTTTGGTGATGAATAAATGCATTCTGTTACTTGTCCAAGTATAACATCTTTTGTGTATGTTTCAAGCCAATTGCCATTTTCCCAGTGCTTAGTTAAAATTTCAGTTGCCAATAAGAAACATAAACGTGGAAAATTTATTTCAGTTGCTCAAATATTCAAACATTTCTTATTCTTTTCTGACCAGGTTAAATAATCTCTGTTGATACATTACTATCTTAAGATTTTAGTATAAGGTGGGCTCTGTAAAAACAACTGTAGTGATACTACTGAAAAAAATGTTTGAGGGCCTGGCCCGGTGGCGCAGAGGTTAAGTACACATGTTCCGCCTCAGGGTTAAGTGCCCAGGGTTCGCCAGTTCGGATCCCAGGTGTGGACATGGCACCGCTTGTCAAGCCATGCTGTGGTAGGCATCGTACATATAAGTAGAGGAAGATGGGCATGGATGTTAGCTCAGGGCCAGTCTTCCTCAGCAAAGACAGGAGGATTGGCAGCAGATGTTAGCTCAGGGCTAATCTTCCTCAAAAAAAAAAGTTTGAGATAAATAGAAATATTTGTTCATTAATTTTTCAAAAGAGTACAACCATAATTCAAATACAACTGCTGTCTAAAAATCTGCTCATTTCAGAGTCCAAGAGGCCACAAATAAAGAAAAGGGCAGGTATTTGTTTAATTAATAGTCAACTTGTTATGCAGTACGCATTTTGTATAGTGGGCCATATGGAAAAATTCACACTAACATTAGATTTTTACTTTACTTACTAATGCATAATTTCCCATAGCTTTTGATATGTAAAGGTATTTCCTCACTTTCCCACCCACCTAGAGTCTTCTCCATGAGATACTTGTGGACCTTTTCAACTAAAATCTAACTTAGTTAACTTCTCCTTTCAAAAGCCATTTAAAATTATAAGGACTACAATTTCCTGTGTTTCTAAGATAAACCCCTATGTGGATGAATACAATTACATTCCCCCAACATTCTGGGTTTGCGATACATCTAATCTCCTCAGCACCTCAGGTTTGAAAAAAATAATAGTTCTCAATGATGTAGTGGAGCAATTTAATGTGCAGAGTAACTAAATCTTGTTTACTCTTGTTCACTGCCTGCCGTTCACTGTTACTATTTTGCCTATTTATTCCTATGCTTCACTGCTTCCCAAACTGAACAGAGGCTTAAGGGAGGGGTTTTTAGGTTGCAAGACTGAGTTAACTCTCCTCTGCTAGAGTAATATCCATAAATCAGGAAAAAAAGAAAAATTGAGTTGAAGAGAAAATGTTACAGGCATGTCGGCTGCTCATCACTCTAATTGAAAATACTTCTTGCCAATAAGGAATTGAAAGCTTGGTCTCCCCACCAATTATTTTCAAAAAGGAGATTTGTGCCTAGGCCATATAATTGTCCAGTAACTTTATCAAATTTTATACAAGAAGCCTTTCTACATGAAGCCCGTATAAAAATATATATAGTCTGATACATTTATGAAGCAGGGAAAAGTCATTCTGTGCTGGTGTCCCAGATTTCTCTTTTCTAAATTCAGATTCACCAAATATTTTCTGGACCTCTACTGGTCTTCTGGGATCGTTCTAAGCATTTTCTGGAATGCCACCTCATTTAAGCTTTAAGAAAATCCTATCATGGCCATGGTATTACACAAATAATAAAGGGAAAATTACTAATGCCTCCAACAGTCTTAAGGGTTATGTGGCTTGCCTAAGATCCACAGATAATAACAGGCATATCTAGCAACCAAAATTTTCTGAAACCAAACCAATCAAAACCCAGATTTTTATCTGCAATTATACTTCTAAAATGTTAAATATACAATAATTATTCAAGTGAAACATTCATATTTGGTATAAAATATGGGCTGGGCTGTTACTTTTTAAAAATGAGCAATGCTCTACTGCCATTAAAATCCAGGATGAGTTTTGGCATGCCACTGAAATCAGAAGTAATCCCAGTAAAATACTATGATTCTACACTTAATTTCTCCCCAAATTTGACAGGAACATTAAAACTCAGATGAGCAGAAGTGACTTTAAGGGGTAAAGTGCACCAGATTTCCCAGTAACAGAAGATTGTTTCAATAATGGGATCCACGAAATCTTGGTGTGGCACTCTTTTCCTATTGCAATATGTGGAGACCACTGAAGCCAGGCTTTTTGGATTCAAGCCCCAGCGTCATCACATGCTCATGTAGGACCTTGGGAAATTTGCTTAACATTTCTGTGCCTTGGTTTTCTTATCTGTAAAACAGTGATGACAATAGTAGGATCTACTCCATAAGACCCTCATGGGGATTAAATGACTCAACAATGCCAGTGTCTGCCATGTGGTAAAGCTTCTGTAAGTGTTATCTGCTAAGTCTTACCATCCATCATTTCCTAAAGATGGACAAAACACTTTTAAGTCCACTCCCTTTTACTTCAGCAAACAGAACTAATAATACCCATTCAGTTTTCTTCACTGAAATTTCATAATGGCTCTTACCATTATTTCCAAAGGGTCCTGCTAAGAATAATGAGATTCTTACCCAAATTGATGAACTAGGACAGCACAGAAAGGAGGAATATACTATTACATGTATTAAGGATCTTTTAGGTTGGCCCAGTTGCATAGTGGTTAAGTTCATGTGCTCTGCTTCGGTGGCCCAGGGTTCAGGGTTTTGATCCCAGGCACAGACCTACACACCACTCATCAAGCCATGTTGTGGTGGCTTCCCACATACAAAGTAGAAGAAGATTGGCACAAAGTAGAGGAAGATTGGCACAGATGTTAGCTCAGCGATGATCTTCTTCAGCAAAAAAAAAAATAATAATAATAAAATAGTATCCTTTGGGCGACCAAAATTAACTTGATGTCATTAACTTTAAAAAATGAACATCATTTTTCAACTTTGCATATGATAATATTATAATGATTAGAATGAGTAAATGTTAACTGTGCTACACAGAAGAATATAGTTTTAAAGTGGACTATATTGACATATGTATTTATACATTTTTAACTTCTTGTAGTATTTTATTTTATATTTTTTGTTTTGTCAGTTTGGAGCCTGAATTAGAAACCTTAACAAATTTCTGTATCTTAACAATATCAAAGAAAGTGAAATCATCAAAGTTAATGCTCTATCAAAATGGAATTACTGATACAATTGTTAAACTGAAATACCAGTGTAATAATATTTTGCACTTATATTGTCTTTTTGCTGTCTCAGAGGTTTTATAAATTTCTCAAGTGTCTACACAGGGGTCGTGTTATCTCTCATTGCAGTGGAGTTTTCCCTTTGGTAAAACAACATTTCTGCAATAGAGCAGTGACCCCATACACAGTTAAATGGAGCAAATTGAAATTATCTTTTTTTCTTTTGAAAATGCATAGGGAGTTTAAATCCATAGGATACAGCTATGAAAGTGTTATTAGACCAGGAAAGAACAAATACTCAAGCTTCCAAACCCAATCAGAGAAAAGCAAAAGGAGATAAAAACGTAAATGACTGTATTACCAAGATCTATATGATCTCCAAAGTGACCTGGTTGAAGGAGTTAGAGTTAAGGAGCCGTCCTTTTCAAAATCTAAGTGAGACCACTGACCATCGATATTTTGTTGTTGCTAGTCACACCTGTGCAATCTATTTATTTCAGAGGCTAGTCTTCTGGCAGGCGCTGATGGCCTGCTCGGACAATTTCTGTGAGTTTTCTAAATACCACAGGGACTTGAGTTCACCAGTGATTCTCTTCTCTCTTTAGTGTGTGCTGTCAAGAGCTGCTGTCAGATTACAACGGTGGCTGTAATTAAGTTGTCAATGAATATCTGTAACTTTGGCATTTTCCTGACCTCTCAACACACGTGATGTCATAATCAGGTTTCAAATTCACTGTTTTTTATATGAAATTAGAACAGTGCTGTCTCCTGGAGTTTAATCGTGTTCTTCAGTTCTATACTCACTTCAGTTCATGATCATAACAATCGCTGAGCACCTATCACGTTTCTGGCTTTGTACTAGTGCCAACACTAATAAGACATATAATAACTGCCTTCAAGACGTTTACCGTTTTTCAGAGAAAAAAATGTTTTCCACTTGATCCTTCTTCACCTTACATTTCTAGACTTATCACAACAACAAATTTTACTCCTAGGGACAATTTTCTTTTAACGTACTTACTGTTGTTATTATTATTAAAGCCTCTCAAACAAGGGTATGGCTAAACCAGCACTCTCACACACTGCTGGTGGAATGTGAATGTAATAAGGATTCTATGCACAGCTTTTGGAAATCTTTATTGAAATTATAAATACCATTCTCTTGAGTCCAGCCATTCTACTTACATAATTTTTTTTCTCTATATATACTTCCTTATGTGAGAAATACATGATTATTCACTGTAGTATATTCTTGCAACAGAAAATGTTGGAAATACTATGAATTTCCTTAAATGACATATCAAATAAATTACAGTTTGTGTGTTTGTGTTTATATTTACAAACACACCTACAGAGTATACTATAATCTCATGAAAAGCGTGAGGATCCTTTTAAATAGACTATTGGTGAACAGTCTCCATAATATATGGCTAATTGAAAAAAGCAATAAGCAGAACAATGTATACAGCATGCTGCCATCTGTGTTTAAAAATGGGTCAGGTGGAAGTATACATGTACATATCTATTTAAATAATTATAGATACACAAGGGACACACAAGAACCTGTTACATTGTTTGACCCCTGGGAGGTGAATTGAGTGTCCAGCAGACAGGAAGGGAAGGAAGAATTCTTATTTTATATTTTCTAAGCCTTTTTTTTTAATCTTCCTTTTTTTTTTTTTTTTTTTTTAAGGATTGACACTTGGGCTAACAACTGTTGCCAATCTTTTTTTTTTTTTTTCTGTTTTATCTCCCCAAACCCCCACGTACACAGTTGTATATCCCAGCTGCATGTCCTTCTAGTTATGGGATGTGGGCCGCCGCCTCAACGCGGCCTGATGAGCAGTGCCATGTCGGCGCCCAAGATCCGAACCCTGGGCTGCCGCAGCAGAGCACACGAACTTAACCACTCGGTCACGGAGACGGCCCCTTTCTAAGGCTTTTGAAAGTTGAATTATAGGAATGTTTTACCTTAATTACAACCAAAACCAAAATGAAACACAATAAGAACTTGAAAACTGTTCATTTAACTTCTTTCTTTCTGAGTCTCTGTTAAGTTTCTCACTCGATTAATGGTTTTTTTTACCCCCAAAAGATTCCAGGGGCAAATAGAATGTTAATTTCGTTAGTCCAAAGTGCAACATTAGGATCCCAAATTGGTAGTCACTACTTCTTTATTATTTAAGATTCAACACATTTAAAATTGAAGATATTTGTTATAATTAAGTATAGATCCTCTTTGGACTTTTATATTTTTACCACCATTTTTATAAATTTTGACAATCGAATAAAATTTAAATAACACTTGGTCATGAAAACGTAAAATAAAATCAAGACCAGTTTTATTTTCTTAGAGCTGCCAAAGAATACTTAAAAGGCTGGGCTTATTTGGGATGTGAGTGGGATATTGCTTTTAAGTTGGTTATTTTATCCAAATATTTATTTAAGAAAATTTGTGGATGTTTTGATTATGGATCTGGCTAGAACTTGCATTTTGAATTCATTTTAGGAACAGCTGGAAACCTCTACATGATATTTTAAGGACAAGAATCAAATTTACAGAAATAAGAGGATTAAAATGTTCAAATGGAAAATTTTAAATAATTTAAATTAAGTAAACATAGAAATTACCATAGAGTAATATATATAAATGAAATTATTATCTACCAGTAGCAAAAATAGTTTCAGAAAGCACTACAGTGTTTTGTTTTTTTATGAACCCTGAGGCCACATTGCATCTTATGATCTTTAATAAGTCTGGATATAGCTTTTGACAGTTAGATAAATCTACTGACCTAGAGTGTTACCTTAATTTTCCAAATATAGCAATGCACTTATTAGTCATGAAAATTTTGCCCCGCCATGGTCATTTTGGTTAATAAATCTTTATGATTTAGTGTTTCTTTCTGTACCATTTTATGCCCAAGGTCACGTACTTCATGAAATGAGTGCCACAGCCCATTTGTAGCTGTGGAAAATATGGCCCTAACTATCCCAATTTGAGATACAACCTAAAAAAAAGATTAGAACTGGAACTAAAACAATTAGCTGGACAACTTTTTAAAATATGAGTGGTTAAGTACAGTTTACCTTCTTAAGTATGTAAGAGATGTGATGGTGGTGGGGGAAATGGTTCTCACATACATATGGAGAAGAGCAAAATTATAATTAAATTTAAATTGTGGGCGATATTTTGATCTAATTTAGCTACTAGTAGAAGGATAGTGATTTTAAAAAATTTTCTCTGTATTATAATTTTTATGGACCTTGTACTTAGAAAAAGAAAAACAAAATTTAATGAGAAATAGAGAAGGTAACTATTTTTTTGTTAATGTCTAATGTGTGACAGGCACTCTCTTAGCAGCTTTGCATTGTCCAAAATGTTCGATTACTTAATCCCAGGGAGTAAGGTATCTCATTCGCTCATTCATTCATTCAGCAAATATTAGTGAACACCTACTGCTATGCATCGGAGATCCAGAAACACACAAAAATGCAAATCCATGTCTCCATGCAGCATATAATCTGGTAATAAAATAATGGTACAAATAACATCAATAAATCAATGAATTGTGTGTATAGTATTTTATGCACCGAATATATCTATGAAATGTACAACAGGCTAAGCAGCCTGGTAAGAGTTGGGTATCAATTTTTAATAAGGTGGCCAGGTTTGAGCTTACCAGAAGGAATGTCCGAAGCTGCAAGGGAGAAAGGCTTGCAGCTATTTAGGAAAATAGTGTTCCATGCAGAGGGAAAGCCACACAAAAACCATATCTCATGACCTCCTTTCTGACCTATTTGAGGAATAGCAATGAAGCCAGTATGGACATAAGGAAGTGAGCAAGGAAAACTATTTGGAGATGAGATCAGAGCAGTGCATGGATTGAGGGGATCAGGCAGGGAAAGGTTGTAGGCTGTGTAGTCCATTGTAAGGACATTTCAGCTTTTACTTTGAAATAAAGTGGGGAAATATTGTAGGATTGTGAGGGATTACAGCATCTAACATTCATAGTAAGAGACTCTTTCTAGGCTAATTTTCAGACTGATGTAGGAAAAATAGCATGTCAAATTCTTCTAGGAAACTTGGTCCCTGAGATGGAGATTTGTAAGCAGGATGTCTACTGAGGAAGAGCACCAAGAACACCACCTGTGAGGAGTGAGGACAGCAGGACTAGGCGGAGGAAGCATTTCAGATGCCGTAGTTATGGGAAAGATCTCAGCTGATCCCAGGATGCTATGGAACTGGGAAATGCCCATTGAATTTGTTCAAATTGGTGTTGCAGGACACCCGCAGGGAGGAGGCATATGCTTAGGAAAGGCAGCTACCTTTGGCTGAGGGAAAATATTTCCCTCATCTACTCGTGTGTTTCCAGCAGATGTGGAAATGAATGGATTCACGCTGAAGGAGAACTCTAAGCAGTGCACGACAGCATCCACTACAGTACACAGGAAGGAACCAGAGAGGAGTTCTAGGCTATTGAAGTGATCCAGGAAAGAGATTATAATAGGTTGGACCAGTATGGTGGCAATGGTGGGAGAGAACACTGGTTTGATTCTAGATATATTTTGAAAGTAGAGTCACAAATATTGTCTGAGAGATTAAATGTGCTGTGTGTGAGAAAAAGAGTATAGTTAAGAATGACTCCAAGATTTTTAAGCTGCACAACTGTAAAGGAAAGAATATCCATTAACTGATATGGGAAACTTTAAAGTAGAAGAGGTAAGAGGGAGAAAGTTGAGTTCAATTTTATGCATGATTGGGAGATATCTATAAAATATCCAAGTGGAAACCTCTTGAAAGCTGGTCAATGATTTCCTGCAGACATCTATACTGGATATATAACTTAGGAATCATTAACATATATATAGTATTTAATTAACATCACAGGACCAGATAAGATAAACAGGAAAGTGGCATAAATAAAGGAGAGAGGGTGGATTAAACCCCAGGCAATTAAAGTTAAAAGGTCAGGAAAAAGGTGAAGAAAGAACCAGGGAGCAAAAAAGAAAATTAAGAAATCAGTGAGGTAGAAGAAATCAGCACAAAATTGTGTCCAAGAAGCTGATCGAAGAAAAGGGTTCAAAGAAGAGGAGTGATTAACAGGTGCAAATGCTTATGAAATGCTAAATAAGAAGCAGATTGAGAATTGACCATAGGCCTTCACAATGTGGATGTCAGTCATGACCTTGACAGGAGCAGTTTCACTAAGCATGAAGACGAAAATGTTACTGGAGTGAGTTGAAGAAAGATGCAAAATAATTGAAGAGAATGGATAATGGGAAATTCTTTCAAGGAGTTGCTCTAACATGGGAGGAAGGAACTAACACAGTAGCTAGTTAGATAAGTGGGGACATAAAGTTTTTTTTAAGGTGAAAGAAATTACAGCATATATTTATGCTAATGTAATTATCTAGAGAAAAAAATAGATGAGGCAGCATAGAGATAATTCTTGCTGTAGATAGGTCCTTGATTAGGCCAAAGGTAGTGGGATCTAACGTAGAATCATATGTGTGTTAGTGTGAGGCAAGGCCTTAATAATGAAGACCAACTGTCTCTAGCAGCAGGAGAGTAGACAGAGCATACGTTGTTAAAGATATTGATATGATGGATGATATGGGGGATAGATTGACATTCTCAGTGAAACAGTTAAGGTCATCCACTGAGAGAGAACGAGAGAAGAGATGATAATTAATGGCTTAGGATGATGAGAGGGTACATAAAATAGAGAAATACGTATAATTGCTGGTCAGCATTAAGGGACAGTGTGAGGTTCATTTATGAGAATTTAAAGTGAGACTAGTCAACAGTCCTGTGATTTTCTTTCTTCTTCTCCAGCCACGATCAGCAGGTGCAGCCTAGGTAAAGAACTGGATTTAGTCCAAGTCATGGCTTTGCCAAATAAATCAGCTGAAGAGCATTGAGGCAGTTAAAAAGGACTGATTACACATACTGACCAGGGAATTTAACCATGATAAGAAAGGAAAAGGGTGTATAAGTGGGTATGAGGGACGATAAAATGGTGATAGAATCAGTGGGGTTTAATGCCAGTTGGGTCAAAGGATTGTTGGAATATTTAAATGCTGCAAACTTTTCTCTCTCAATATAGCAGACTAAGGAGAGACTAATTCAGTGGAAAATGAAATAGAGATTGGAATAAATACAAGCTTGATTTATAACATAATATCTTGAGATTTCCAATCTTAATTCAACAGGTGATGATCACACATACTTAGAAGTACCTCTCTGGCATTCTAGCAGTATCTTACCACTTCCTCAGATATTACTCAAATCTCACCATTTTCTCTTCCTTGTCACCTACAGGTAAAATATTTACAAGTTGTATCTTCAGGAAAGTCGTTTTCTTGCTCTTTTTCCTCCTGTTCTTGACCTTGTTAAAATCAGAGGGAAGCCAATGGTCTTGCTCCTTCAACTCAACTCTACATTTTCATTTCAAAACTGCCATTGAAAGGACCATGTTAAAAGTTGCTGAGGGACCTTCTCATCCTTCCCAATAGAGTAAGAACATTGCCATGGATTTCCGCAGTTCAAAATCATAAAACCTGACATTATTTAAATGGTTCAGTTAAGTATTCTCATAAAATCAACATTTTATATGTACCCATATAGAAAGCAATGTCCTTAAAGAGTATTAAACAAGTAATTGGCTGATTTGAGATTTAAAATCAGATCAGGAAGTTGTTTCCACTAGACTGTGGTGAAAGTAAATAATAATAGTATTTAATAATACTTTACATTTCATTTTGTTAAACAAAACCAAACAGATATTTACTTTAAATTGTTTTCAGTTGTGGTCTAGAACAGAAATGGGCAAACTGAGAATTATTCCTACCTATATCAATTTATATATTTAAATATATTTATATAGGGGCTGGGCCTGTGACTGAGTAGTTAAGTTCTCAAGTTCCGCTGCAGTGGACCAGGTTTCACCGGTTCGGATCCTGGGCGCGGACATGGCGCCGCTCATCAGGCCATGTTGAGGAGGCATCCCACATGCCACAACTAGAAGGACCTGCAACTAAGATATACAACTGTGTACCAGGGGAATTTGGGGAGATAAAGCAGAAAAAAAAAAAGATTGGCAACAGTTGTTAGCTTAGGTGCCAATCTTTAAAAAATATATATATATATATACTTATATAATTATATTTATATATAACTTATGTATTTATATGTATAATGTATACAATTATACGTATTTAATTTTGATAAGCTTTGAATGTTTTTCCTGAAGTTTCAAAATGAAATTGATGATCTAACAATGATAAATTGTAGGATTGGAAATTTCTAGTTTTACTTGCCAGCTCCCTCTGTCCCCTAGATATTTCAGTAAGGCCTGGAAAAAAAGTAGGCCAGTTTTTCTTCTCTGTGTCTCAGCCTTTCTTTCTTTCTTTTATTTTTTTTCCCTATATGTGTTTGTGCTCATAAGTGTGCATATGTGCTCACACATCCATGTGTTTGTCTGAATGTTTGAAGCAGAAAACAACAAAGGGGACAATGTTTGAAAATTAAAGCCTGCATGTAAGCCAAACAGAATTGAAGCAACCTGTCAAAAGGATGTCAATTGTACCCAGATTTTAGCAATAGTTATGTTCTTTCCAGCTCTTAGGATTAATTCTACACTCTTGTCATATCTACCAAACAACTCAGAGAAGCAAAATGTCATTGTTTTCTCCGGAAATAAAAGGTAATCCTACGTACATTGTTTACTAATGAATTAAATCATAAATTTAATATTTTTAAAACATAACAATAGTGACAGCTTAAAAATTTTAAAGACACATGCAAATAAAAGGAAATATATGAAATATTTTAAGATGGTTGCTTGTGATGGAGGAGGTAAATGTCAGTAAGGAATGGGATATTATGAAATGATTATGTGTATATATATATGTATTTATATACATACAAAGAGGGTGAAATTAATGACTTGAATAGGACAAAAGATAATATTTAACCATGAAGAGAGGCATACAAAAATCAATCATATGCACTTAATATAAAAATAAACTTTTAAAATAGTATTCATTTGTAGCATAATAGTATCCATAATATTAAATCAAACCATATAAAATCTCTGTATTCATAGGTAAAAGCAGTCAGATATTGGCAATTACATGTTATTTAAACTTATCCTAATACTAAGACCTCATATTCACCTGGGATATCATACATAGAACGTTTTATGCCCTCCTTACCCTATGCTGTAATCGAGAATTAACCATGCCAGAGATGATTGACTTGATGTTCAGAGAAGTTAAGTTGCTCAAAGTTAGAGAGCTATTATACAGCAAGCTAGATTTTTTGAGTCCTAATCTAATTTGCTTCCTACTACAAACCATATGAAGGTGGTCATAGGCCTGTGTTTTAGCCCTCATTCCACCAGTAATTGGGAGAATTCTTACATTTAAATATCTTTATCTGTAAAAGGAAAAGGTTGGATTATATGACTTGATTTATGACTCATAAAATCTGTCAAAGATCTCCAAGTAGATTTTTGTCCTTTTTTTTTTTTGCTGAGGAAGATTCACCCTCAGCTAACATCTGTTGCCAATCTTCCTCTTTTTTATATGAACCACCACCACCATGGCATGGCCACTGACAAGTGGTGTAGGTCCACACCTGGGAACCAAACCCGCGTGGGCCACTGATGTGGAGTGCACTGAGCTTAATCACTAGGCTACTGGGTCTGGCCCTGATTTTTGTCCTTTTAATAAAGGTATCATTATTATTATTTTTGCATTTACTCTGGGAATATAAATATACTTCTTTACTCACTACATTGCTAATTAGCAAACTAGGTCACTGAGATATTGGCTAAACAATCTCTCATACTGTTTAATTCTCCAAAGATCTGTTTAGGCTGATAAGTAAGGGGGTCATCCAACAGTAAATTCTGACATAGTTGCTATTTTCTTTGTTAAGTGGTCTTGTTCAATAACCTAGAGCAATGGCATTCACACATGTTCTAGTGGTAAAGTCTCTGATTTTTCAAATGAAATTTTATGCAGAATCTAATATTGAACAGACTCATATAAGGGTGTGTTCTAGTTGAGACAGCAGAAGATGAACCCGAGGTATTGTCCCTGTATAACTAGGTATAAACTTCCCTGAAATCCTGAGGGTCTAGGAAATCCAATTTGACAATCACTGTCCAATATTTGTACATTCTTTTGATTTGCATGTATAACAACCCTAACTAAATCTTCCACTCTATTTCCTCTAAATTTCAGGATTTACCATATCATTTCCAAACTGGCTTTAGCTTTCATCATCTATAAACAATGGTTAAAAAAAGCATTAGATCATTCAACATGAATATTCTATGATGCTATGAGTTGAGTATGATTAGACAAATGCCAAACAAATATTTAGTGCATATGACAGTCATTTGGTGTATTTGATCCTCTGAAAATACGTTGTTAAATATCTGTTTGAGACAAAATATCTGTTGATTATCACTATCACTGACATTTCATACATAGACATGACAGTTTGAAATTCTTATATGATGTTTGTTACTGTTCCACGTAGTGGTCCTTTATCACAGTGAACGCTGACACCAGCATGGAAACATAAGGAAGAAATCCTCCACTTACCATTCATTATTGTAGAGTGCCCTGAGGGATGCGAAAAATTTCAGCACTGAATATAAAAAAATGTTTTCACAAGGCACAAACTGTCGTATACTCAAAGAATATAGAGATTCAAGGTTAATTATGTTTTCAATAAACTGTTTTATTTTGTTAGGAAACATTCCTCCTTATTCTGAGAGTGTTTTTCCTAGCATCTTTCAACATGTTGGATCATGTAAGTCATTCTAACTCTTCTGTATCATCTAAAGAACTAATTCAGAAATAAAATTAAATTATAAAATAAGAAACTACAAAAAGAAGTGTTTTAAAATATATTTTTCATCCAATGGAAAACCCTCTGATCCTCTTGAAGAACAACCTCTTTCTCTCATTTTGAAACTTACTTTTTCAGTAGTTGAATAATCGTATGCACCTGGCACTATTCTACCACATCCAATTTCACACACATTGTTGTGTTTCAATCAAACTTTATTAAAAAGACAGATAGCAGGCTAAATTTTGTCCACGGAACACAGTTTACTAATCCCTACTTAGAGAGAATCTTTTAAAATTGATTTTATGTCTTTCTTTCACTAATTCTATTCATTCAGAGGTGCAGAAGAGGAAAAGGGCAAAGCATAAATAAGGAAAGAGTAATGGTCAGTCTAAATAAATAATGTAATCTAAATTGTGTGTTACAGTGAGTAACAGTTCAACAGGGATCTGTGAACTGTAAGAGACTGAAGGGAATAAATTTACAGAAACGAAATTTACCTATTTCAATCTTATATACATAGAAATGAGTTGAAAAATTTATAAAGTCCATCAGTCTTTTCCTCACAATTCTCTCCATATAGCATTGCATGAGAGTAATTGCTCACTCCTCAACCAATGAAAACCTATGGGGAAAACAAAGCCAATGTCCCCTGGTAGTGCCAAGCTGCATGGCACAGCAGCATATTATATTTACTCCCTGTTCTGTATTGGCACTTGTTCTAGAATCTGACAATCACTTCATTTCCCAGGCCTGCAATTTCCTCACCTATGAAAGCAATAGACAGGTTTAGATGATATCTAAAATCCCTTCAAGTTTTAAAATTCTATTAAATAGCAACCCATTTCTCACCTGATATCATCAGAGATCACAATGGAAATTTTCTGTCCCTTTTTTGTCTTTATAATAGCAAATCTCATATTACGTTTACTGCCATTTCATCAATCTTAGGCAGGCTACTCATTTCCATTCTTATCTTTCTATTTTTTAAGCATCCTTATTGTTGTTGTTGTTACCAATGAAAAATCATAGGGATTACGAAGTCAAAAAAAAAAAAAGGATCAAGGAAGCAAAACAAGTTCTTAAATAATGCGACCTGAAAACTTTTCCTCTCGAAAAATACTCCATGGATAAAAATGACATTTCTTTTTTTTTTAGTTCTCCTCTTTGTTGAACTACTTTTTGAATCCGTGGAAGAACATCAACAAAGGAGGCAGTCCTTGAAGCAAAACAATTGACAAATAGCTCCTCTAAGCAGCTGACAAAGACACAGTTGTGCCTCTGCACAGCACTTGGAAAGTTTAATGAAGAGAAGTAAAGAGCCAAATAATTGACTTTTTAAGAAAAAGAATCCCTTGAAAATTATGAGGAAGTTGTGGCATCATATGTGGCACACATAATAGGTTAACATTATTAATCCGTTAGTGACTAAAACCAACTTCTTAATAAGCAGAAAAATTTTCAGACTTTCAAGTATAGGTAAGATCCTTCTCCAACTTCACATGGGCAAATTTTAAAGAAAGGGCGGATAAAAATAAAAAGAGGGCAAACTAAAGAATTAAATGTACATTCCTATGAGCAGTTTCCTTTATCATGTCTTCAGTTATAGAATTTCTAATTGTGAAAACTAAATATTATAGACACCCACACTAAAATTTTTTATATATTACTAACTTCTTTAAGAATGAATTAAAATTAATATTCTTGCATCTAGTTCTGTTATGACTAAAATTTAAATTTATTTATATATTTTGAGTAGAAGAAAAGAGACTATGGATCGAATAAACTCAAACAAAAACATACTAGAATTAAAACTCCAGCCTTCTGTCCTTTCAAATACTGGGATGACAGACATGACCCAAGAGGCATATGAGTAAATTGAAAATTGCTATTAGGCGTCACTGATGTTGTGGAAAGAGTGCCAAAATTGGCTGTGGAAAGCCTTGCTTCAAATTCTGGTTCTATCCCTCACCAAACACTCAAATTTGTACAAATTATTGAATCTTGTATTAGCTATAAAGTTGGACTAACCATCTGCCCCTCATACTTAACAGTTACTGTGAAATTCCAAAGAGATTGTGTATAAGTAAGATTTTAGAAAATGGTAAAATGCTAGAAAGTTGGAAGTCAAGCTCATCTGGAAGCATAGAGAAAGAGAAATAAATAAACTGAGAATCTGCAGAATTAAACTGATTGCTACTCCTGGTTCTGCCTCTAACCAGGTGACTTTGGGTGAGTCATTCCCTCTGAATCTTTGATTTCTTTGTTGGAAAACAAGGAACATGTTATTATAGATGGTTTCTATAACCTTTAGCTTGAACTTTTACTATTTACATCAGAAAACATTTTTTCAGTGTTTGATTTCTCAGTCAGCATATCTTCTCCCTGACTGAATTCACATACACCTGAATCGGCATAGCCATTCATGTTATTTATTTTTAAACCATAATCTTTGACTATTATGTTATAGGCTACTGAGCCCTAGTCGGTATCTCCAGTTCCAAATTCTTCCCAAAGATCAGAAACCTTCCCTTGCATATCCTAGAAATACATCAAATACTACATGTGAAAATGAGTAAATCACTATATCCCCCATCTCCAGAAATCAAACAAAAATAAGCTTCCTTTGTAATTCCTCCACTCAATCGGTAGCATGAAAAGCCATCTTAGTAACCTGGTTTTAAAGAAGATAAAGAAAGAGAGAGAAAGAGAATCAATCTTGACACTTCCTCTTCCATCATTCCCTAAACCAATTAATTACAAGTCCTATAAGACTTAGTTATTTAAATATTTATTTGTTCTAAACAGGCTACATTTTCTAAAAGATAGTATCAAAAACAAGCCACTTTGAAAAAACTCATAAAAATAGAAATAATAACCTAAAAAGAGAAATACACCTATAATCCCATCTCTCAAAGCTAAACATTGGTGATCCAGTCCTGATGGCCTCGTGGTTCAAGTTCAGAGCTCTCACCACTTTAGTGGCCCAGGTTCATCCTAGGTTCGAGTCCCGGCAGTGGAAGCACACCACCCATCTGTCAGTTGCCATGCTGTGGTGGCAGCTCACATAGAAGAACTAGAAGGACTTACAGCTAGGATATACAGCCGTGCACTCAGGCTTGGGGAGGAAAACAAACAAAAGAAGAATTTTTTGAAAAAAGCCAGCTAAACATTAAGTTTACAGTACATAGTTATTTTCTACACATTTGTAAATATATAAGTATTGTTATCTTATGAAACTAAAATATTATTTATAATACTTGGTAAATTTACTTCTTGTATAATTAAAAATGAAAATCTTTTTGTGACATATATATGAACATGTATTTCCTAACTCATTCTTTTCAAAAGCCACATAGTAATTCATCCTATGAATGGGCTTTTAGATTGTTTACCATTTTTATAACATTCAAAAAATTGGAGTCAAAATATACTTTTACATATTGAGAAAGCAAATATCTGATCATATATATATACACAATATATGTATATACAAAATGTGTATATACATGGCACATATTAGTCCTTTGTTTGTGAGAAGGTAAAACTTTCACTTTTTAAAACTCTGTTTCTCCATTTCATTCACTACTGTCCTAATTCAGAGACTTACAATGTCTTTTCTCTGTTACCATGACAATTTCTTAACTGTTCCTAATGCTTACAAGCGTTTAGTACTTAAATCTGTTTTCCACATCACCAGTCAAGTGTTTTATTTAAAACGGAAGTGAAAACATGGTGGTGCTCTGCTTAAGTGCATTAATGCCTTTTGGACCCCCTGAGGATACAGCCAAGCTTCACAGATTGCCTACAAACCTGCCATGATCTGTACTAGCCAATCTCATCTCTCTTGCTACTCCCTAGCTCCAAATTCAATTATAACATTACTGATTTACATTGATTTGGGGCAAAGAGCATATGTACATTTACATATGCCTACAGTGCCTTCCCTGCAGTTTCTGACTGCCTTACTTTCATCTATCCTCTAAGGCCTAGTTCAGATGTGATATTCACCAGGAGGCTTTCAGTAAACCCTCACTTTACTCATCCTTCACTTCCGAAGTCCTTTCACCACTTTACCCTCTCATTTTAGTGTTCTCAAAGGGCAGGGACTGTATGTCATGCCTAATCTCTTGCATTCTATAAAGTCTCGGTAATAATAGCCTACTGAACTTAATAGAGTTTAGACATTCAAGATTAATAAAACCTTAGGTTAACCTAGACATTGTCCATTGTCTGAAGAAAATTCTAAACTATGATTTGCCCTTGGTTCAGAATTAATATCCATGAGTGGCTCCTGTGAGCCTTCTAAGCCCCCTCTCTATGGTCTCTCTAAACTCCCAAAACAAGCCTTTTAGGCCATCAACTGTGTCCACCCTACTCTGGCCCTACAGAAGCCAGACCATGACCAAGCCCACTGGTGAAGAATCTAAGCTTTTTTTAAAAGCAAAAGACTACACATTTACCTTTGTATTTACTCGCACTTAACACAGTACTCCATGTTACTTTTGCTGAGGATGACATGCCCACAAAGGGAATGAGAGAAATAAGAATGACCACTTGAGATTAAACCTATAGGATCTTTACAAAGTAGACCAGAGCAAAGGCTTATATGATAGTAGGGCAATCTATTAAATGTATTTAATAGAGAAATAAAGCATTAGTCAATAGAAGAAAGAAAGAAATTTTAAAAATTAAAAAAGTAAAGTCTTAGCAGCAAAATTTGGCATTGCCTTTCAATACAACTGTTTAAGAAGGATCCTTAGCTATGGACTTCACATTCATGAATCATTAACCTTTTCAACCATTTTTGTTGTTCTTATCCCATGCTCACAAAATGGAGGAATCTTCAAAATAATTAATAGCCAGTATAGCTTGGGCACCAACCAATGAGTGATATACTCAATCTGAAAGAACCTAGCTATAGACAACAGCTTTGGTCACATTAGTGAATACTGGCTGGATATCACCTTTGTTACTGTATTAGTTTCCTAGGCCTGCTGTGAAAAAGTACCTCAAATTGGGTGTCTTAAAACAACAAAAATTTATTTTCTGACAGCCTGGGGACTAGAAATCTGAAATCAAGGTTTTAGCTGGGCTTGGTCCCTCTGAGCCTGGGTAGAATCCTTCTTTGCCTCTTTCTAGCTTCTGGTGGTGACAGTTAGGCCTTGCTGTGCCTTGTGTTGAAGTTGCATCACTGAATCTCTGCCTCCGTCACCCCATGATGTTATCCTTATGTGTGTCTTTCACCTCTTATATGGACAACAGTCATATTGGATTAAGGGCCCACTCTACTTCTATGTGACCTCATTTTTGCAGATGTAATTAATCTGCAAAGACCTTGTTTCCAAATAAGGGTCACATTCACAGATACTAGGGGTAAAGACTTCAACATAACTTTTGGGGGTACACAATTCAAACCATAACAGTTACCAAGCAACTATCTTCTTTCAATGTCATCTTGGGTATAACTTACTCCTTGGAATGTGTTATCACATGGAATTCCAGAATTGTTATTACTGATGGTGTATCTATGTGTTACTTTAAAAATTGGGAAATTTTCTGAGAAAATTACCAATACAGACAGATCATTCAATATATATAATCTATAGTAAATTCCTTAGACTACAAGCTTCAAAGACAGACCTTGGATCTCGGAATGTTCTCCCAGGTAATAAATGTCCTGTTGAGAGTCCTTTCAGGAGACAGGAAACCTTGTTACAATTCTATGCTATACTCATATTAGGGGTGCAAATATTTACTACGTATTTGTTGAATATAACAAATAGGAGAAGAAAGTTATCAATAAAAAAACTTTTTGCCTTAATAATTACTAGCATGCTAATAGATCAAAATGTTTGTTCCAATAAGTACAGCTTTGAGGCTTCACTCACAGCCAAAAATATGCCCTTAACTTTCTCACTAATTATAACCCCAAGTTGTCACAGAAACAGAATGAAGATCTACCCATCTTATCCACAATGTGTAAGAGTTCTTCACCTCTGTTCCATACCATAACAAAGATACTCAGTTAACAGGGACAAGGGCAGTAAAAGAAAGCAGACAATCAGTCGCCTGGAGTTCCTTTTCAAACTGTGATTCAGGTTCTTAGATCACCAACCACTCTACCTCTGTGACTCCCATGAAAGTCACAGTTCAAGGAGCCACTATTTCTGATGCTTGTTCATGGTATTCTCAGTTATGTTTGAATAAAAAAAGAAAAGTGGAGAATCATCAATCTCAAGAATGATGACTCTGTGTATTAGAGTGAAAGAATGAAATTCACCTGAGGTATCTGTCATGTCAGTATATTTCCTTTTGTGTCTGGAGTAGACAGTGATTTTTCAGAGGTGCATAGAGAAATATTAAGGTTAAGAAGAAACATATGCAAATGTATGAATAACCAAACCAAAAACCATAGAAGCACTAAGCATGCTATGGAACTCCACACATCGTGGAGTCGAAAGCTCTGGGTTTTATATGATTTGTCTCTAGGCAGGCCTTTTTTGTTTTGTGCCAGCTCTGCATTTGCTGAACCATCTTAATTCAGCCATTAAAGAGAGGCAAAACATTGTGGTAAACTTGTGAATATTTATATGCTTTTACATTTGGAAGAAGCTCCCAACACTGAACAAATACTTAAGAGATTTACAAGAAGGCTTTTTGTTCAGCAGAAAGGGGAAAGCTAGGGCCTTGCTTTATTATTGGAGGAAAGCACTGCTTTGTAAGTGGAGCTACTTGCAGCTTTGGAAAGTGATGATGCCACACGTTAGGAAAAACAATAGAAATCTTTTCTGAAAATATTAGGGGAAACAGCGTCTGGCATCCAATGTTGCTTTGTAACAAGGAATAAAATCATTGCAGGCATTATTTATAAAACAAGCTTTGTAGAGAAAATAACCTTTCCAAGGCTTAGCAGCATTAAGTAGTACAAGATAACTGCTAAAATTTATGTGAAGCATTCCAACAATACTAGTGAGAAAATCAGTGCAATAAGTAAAATACCTTGATTCCCAGATACTTATAATGTTAAAAGTGTTCTACATTCCAAATGTAAAAAGCTATACCTTGTATTAATTAACCTAAATATTCCTTGTCAGGCTTGGTATCATAGCACTGAGGGTTGCCAGAACCGTAATTGTGTGTGAGTCCTGAATTTTTGCCAGTTCTGGATGCAGTCTCATTAGCATATTCATAAGTCACAGTCTTGTGCAGGTGCCAGAATGCTGCAAAATGTTTTGTGACTATTTGTTGCAGCAATAGAGGCAAATAGTAAATTACCCTTAAAAAAATCCCATTATATACCATAAAACATAACGTGTAATGCTATAAAGTAACTGCAAAGGCTTTTTAGCAATTATTCCACACCAAATGAAGCAATACTTTTTTTTTTCTGGGCAATGTAAATAATAGGAATCAAGAGCAGAGGAAATAAAATAGAGATTTTCTTATATTAGATGAATTAGAAATAGGTTTTAGTTTTGGTAAGTGATCAGCTACCATTTTCTGGATAGAAAAATTAGAATTGCCCACTAAGATTAAAGTTTTAAGTATCGTATTTCTTAAATATCTTGTTTCCACTAAATTCTTAAAAATTAGACATACTATTTAACATTCAATCCCCCTTCAAGTGTGCATGCGTGTGCACACCTCCCCTCCCCCTATAGGTTTTGTTAATGGAGAAGATTGATTAGGAAACAGTCTTGTTCCCTTTATCCACTTCAGAAAAGATCTGGTCACATTAAAAGAAAATCATGGTACCCCAAGTGGTCTGTGAGGTTTTAGATCCATTACATGTTTCTGGACTCTAAAAGAAGAGTCTTACCAACACACGTGCACACACACATGCACACTCACACATTTTCTCTTCTATTGCATTTATGGAATCAGTGTCTTAGCTACTCTCGCTAAAACCTAAATAAGATGTTGTGTTTTTTTTAAAGAATATAGGAAATGACATCAGTTACCTTTGTTAACTCTAACATTTCAATCCCAAAATATAGTGTTACTATAATATTCCTATAATAAAAACATATAATTAACATTTGCATCTTGAACATCTGTGTATATATGTGTTGTGTCTATGTGTTTGAGATGTATATGATATGACATGATATATACATGATATGATATATATATACCTCAAATACATAGACACTACTATTCATATACACACATATATATACATATATACACGTACATATAAACCTAGATGACATCATTTTGACTTTTATACTATAAAAATCAGTTTTCCAGCTGAGGAGATTATTAAAAAATATTATATAAAACAATAGAATGGAATAAAATATATACTACAGTTATAATTGAAAACACGACTTTTAATACTTCAATTGTTTGCTGTACATTTTAATTTCTAATTGGAGTTTGTATAGATTTTTGAGATTTTTTGTATGGATTTTAAGATTTTAGAAATTAAAAGGAAAAATATCAACATTGAGATCAACATTTTTCTTATACTATATAGGCAAATTGTACCTTTCTTTGTGATCTTTTGTTTAGTTCAATTCATTTCAACAAACATCTATGAAGTACCCTCCTATGTGCAAGAGACTATTAAACACTCTAGGGATAAAAGATGAACAAAACACGGTCTCTAAAGGAGTTCACAGTTTAGTGAGGGAGATAGACAAATAGGTAGCAAATTTCAAAATAATACAGCACATGCTATGAGAGTTATGCCTGGGGAGATGCTCTCTTTAGTCTCACCTTTCCCAGTCATAAAAATGATCTTAAATTGAAATGCTATGTTAGGAAATAAAAACTTCAGACAGACAAAAATGAGCAGGGTAATTTGATCCTCCTATCTAAGTTTGAGACATCGGACTGAAGAAGAGTGCAACAGATGAGGAAACATCTTAAAATCAATGTCAATAACAGCTGTGGAATTTTTACTGGCATGGAACCAACTAGGTGTGAAAGACAGGAGAGCTTGTGAACCTCAAGGTGCATGATCTTCAGACTTGGAATTTGTTATGCTTGGATAACAAACACTAATAAAAAAGGATCCATTAACATTACTTGGAAAATTTTCAAAGTGACAGACTATTTCTCCCGTT
Source organism: Equus przewalskii (assembly GCF_037783145.1). Lineage (NCBI taxonomy): Eukaryota > Metazoa > Chordata > Mammalia > Perissodactyla > Equidae > Equus > Equus przewalskii. Next base: position 55,500,728 of record NC_091846.1, read on the forward strand.
AATCTAAGTACATGTTGCTGTCCACTGTTTGCTGCATTCTTGGAATGAAAGCAAAAAGGGAACATATTAGCAATATTCTCTGACTCTTACAGTCTCTGCCTCCCCTTCTGATCTCAGAAATAGTCATCATAAAATTTAAACCTCATACTCTTGTCAATTTCAGATTTGTGTCCAAGAGAAAAGAACTTCTTACCTTGCAACTGACCCATTTTCTTTTTAATTGGACAGATGGGTACTGGTTATGGTCTTTCTCTCTCTCTCAGACACACACACACACACACACACACAGAGTCGTACACAGCTTTGACACAATGAAAAACAAATAGTCGTCAATTGTACAATCAACATGATCTCTTCGGTCAGCCACTACATAGAACTTAAAAATCCAATCTACACAGAACTTAAAAATCCAATCTGGTATATAGATTTTGCTTGCATTCATGATCAAATTACTTGTTTTCTTGATTTCATATATGACTGGTATTAGAACTTTAGAAATAGAACTCACACAAAAGCTATAAAATATGTATTTAAACATTTTTGTCTATTTAAATAACAAGCATGTTTCTCTGAAAAAAATTCTGATGAACAGTTTTGTGATCAAAATTTAGATGAGGGGTTGGCCCCGTAGCTGAAGGGTGAAGTTCACACTCTCCACTTCAGAGGCCCAGGCGTTCGCCACTTTGGATCCTGGGCGTGGACCTATGTACCACTCATCAAGTCGTGCTTTGGTGGCCTACCACATAGAGGAACTAGAATGACCAACTAGGATTTATAGCTATGTACTGGGGCTTTGAGGAGAAAAACAAAAAAGAGGAAGGTTGGCTATAGATGTTAGCTCAAGGCCAATTCTCCTCAAAAAAAAATTTAGATGGAAAGGAAAATGCTCCATTTTTAGGACTAAGCTGATCTCCTTATATGAATATAATTTTATTTCTTGTCTCAGCGGTCACTGTAATAGACAATATCAAAATAAATCTACCAAATGGGCTATCATTTGAGTTAGAATACAGTCTGGAACGGAACAGTGAAAGTTCATTTTTGGTTTAACAGCTGTCTAAAGCACATAGATAAACTTTTTCTCAATTAGTTATGTCTTGTCTTGACCTTTTAAACAGACTCAAAATTACATAAACATATTTTAAGCTTCATTTTTTTCTATATCCTCTTCTTGCTTATGAAAATTCAATTTTTAAATGGTAATTTAACATTATCCATTCTCTCTGTGTTTTGGAGAAAATAACCTTTTAATTTTTCCTCTTAGAAAACAGAACATTAATTCAAGATCCTCCCTATTAAATATATTACCATATTCTACAGCATTTCTTTATGAGTAATATAAATGCAAAACGTGAATCTACCACATCTCATTGATTCTTTTTCTTATTTCTCTTGACCTCTATGTGTTTCAGTGTCTGCTGCCTCAAATCAAAAACTCCTAGAGCAAAACTTTTCTGCAAGAGTAAAATAAAATGAACAAAAATAGGATGTCCTATTTTTCCTACAGAGAATACACACACACACGCACATTTCTCTGATTAGAAATTTGTACTAGACAAGTACTATCCAAAATTGCCCCTAAAAAATCAGGACTAAATTACTGTAGGCAACATTTAGATCTTTTCCTGAATCGTGTCCTTCAATGATAATGTGGTCGTCTCCTTACATCTGGGTTGACTGGCTTTGGGGATGCTGGAGCTCTCGGTTTAGGATTTGGAGTAAAGGTCATGACTAAGTGATGATATTATTTGCTCTGCAGAGATCTGTATCTAAAATATCTTTCAATTAAAGTAGCTTGTATTGTTGTTTTGTTTTTATGATGGAAGTAAGTTCTATAATACAGTCACTTTAGTTTCTTTAAAAGAATGTTTGTCATTAAAACATCAGTACAAATGTCCATATAATAAATATAGACAGCCAGTAGAAATTAGATCTTAATTTAAAGCATAAAGAAATAATGGGTGTTGAAGAGAAGCAAATGATTCCCTTCTATTGTTGCCTCTTAGAATCTATTACTTCATGCATCTGTCAAACATAGATGGAGAATCTGCTTTGCTCCCATCCCAGTACTATACCCAGGAATTAAAAGATAGAACATAGTATTAAGAAGGTGGCAGATATATATTAATGCAATTATAACTAAATTATAAAAATTCAATAATAAAAATACTGAAAGGCCTTATAAAGGAGGGAACAAATTATTTATTATCTGCTTTCTATGTACCCAAATCTACACAGGTCACTTTGTAATCTGCGCATCTTTCCTTTAATCAGCAACACAACCTAATAATACTGATATTACTATTTTGGTGCTTGACGAAAGATATTGAGACTCAGAGAACTTTATAAAATTGAAATATGATTCTTGACTACCAGTGGTTGAATCTAAACTGAGTCATTCCAAAACTCATGTTTTTTTCATTATACTTGAAAGCTAAGTAGGCCTGGAATGTTCACAAAAGACTTGGCAAAAAACATGATGTGTGAGATGATGTGTAATCCAGGCCTCGAGGATAACTAGGATTTTGCCAGATGATTAAGGTGTCAAAAGACATTCCAGGCTATGGGAACAGCTTATGCAAAGAAAATAAGTGACATATTTGTGGATCAGTGAGTTCTGTGTAGTTATAGTTATGGTCTGAAGTGAATTTGTGAAGACTTGTTGTGTAAGGACTTGACAGGGCATGCCAGACGTGGTTGAGATTGTTTTGTTTTGATATAGGAATGAGAGTGGAAGGGTTTTGTTTTGTTTTGTTTTGTTTTGTTTTAAAACTTAAGAATTAATAAAGACCAAGATTAGGGAGAAGCCAGGAGTGGTATCATCAGTTAACTGTTAAAGTAGGCTGCAATTAGGGCAGCAACAGAAAAGGTGGAGTGACACAGAGATGTTAAATCATGTTTCTTTCACGACAGATGGTTGGAGAAGCACTGATCTGAAGGATTTACTCCCTTCTTGGGTGTGGGTATTGAAGGTAAGAGAAATTGAAGATGCTAAGGTTCTTACCTGCGGGGTTGAATGAATGGTGTCATCATTATTGCAATACGAATTTAAGAAGGACGTGAAGGGAAGATAAAATTATCAAATCAGTTTGAGCCATGCTTTGTGATTGCCATAGAGCACATGTAAAGTAAAAGAGAAGTGGAAGAATAGTAGACCCTGAAGAACATAAACACTTAAGCTGAGAGCAAAAGAGGAGAAACTATCAAAAGAGACTAAGATAAGGCAGGAAGAAACAAAGAAACTTCTAAGTTTCTAAGAAACTTCTTAGAAGTGAAGGATAGTTTCTCCTCCTCTGCTCTCAGCTTAAGCATGCATGTTCTCCAGGGTCTACTCTTCTTCCACTGAATGGGTATAAAATTTCAGTTATGTTCCATGGATAAGTTCTAGATATCCGCTGTGCAATACTGTGCCTATAGTTAACAACATGGTATTGTGTGTTTCAAAATTTAAGAGGGTAGATCTTATGTAAAGTATTCTTATGGCAAAACAAACAAACAAAAAAGAGACACAGGAAACTTTGGGAGGAGTTGGATACGTCTATTACCTTGTTTGTGGTGATGGTTTCAAAGGTGTTTGCATATGTCCAAACTCACCAAATTGTACAGTGCAGTTCTTTGTATATCAATTATCCTTCTATAAAGCTGCTAAAAAATATTTCCCATAAAGATGGTCAGCAATGTCACATATTAGAAGAAGTCTAAAGAATGAGAATCAAAATGGGCCACTGGATTTAGCAAAAAGTAGTAAAGCTTTCTAAAAGAATATGGAAAAGTGATAAATTTAGTGAAGGCATTTTAAAAATGAGATAAAAGCAGAACCTTCATATTATATGATGAAAGTAAATCAGGTTTGTGGAAATAAAGGTAGGTAAAGTAGACCATTATATCAAGAGGTTTGCACAGTAAAAGGAAAGAGCAAACAGCACAGTAGGTTTTGAGGGAAGGGCAGTAGATTAGAAAGATTTTCACTATTTGGTTATTTTGTTTTATGCTGAGAAAGATTTAAACAAGAGTCACCTCTTCAAATAAAAACCAGAGGTAACAGGGAAAGAAAGAAAGTGGGAGGGAGGAGAAAAGAGAGGCAAAGAGTGAGGGAGGCAGGGATGGGCACTGATGGTTTATGAGAGAAACTGAGCTAAGAATTAAACTCTCAGATAAGGCATTGTGGGATGGGATTCAGAATGCAGGTGAACAGATTGTTCTGGAAAGAAAGGAAAAGGAAGGAAATTCTTGCTTTAAGCCCAGAGGGAAGAACATAAATATTGTATTGATTCCAAAGGCAGAGAGGAAAGTAAGTTGAAGGAACTCTGACTGACGATCTATATTTTTCTTGATTATTTGAAAGACTGTCTTCAGCAGAGATAAAGTGAGCTGGAGGTAGAATAGGCATCCATGGAGAATGTAAATTAAACAGTCATTACGAAGAATGAGAGACGGAGAGGACCAGGGACAAATATGGCGTACCCTGATAAACAATCCAGGTGAAGTTACAGAGTATGAGTTCCATGGGTGTTCTCTCTTAGACACACGCCAAATAGTTTATATTTGCTAGCTCAGGGATAGTTACCTTGATCATGAAATACTGAGTTAAACATTAACCAGACTAGCACAGCTGCCGAAGGAAAAGGTCCCATCTTTCTGATACTTCCCGTTTGATTAATAATCAAAATGAATCTACAAGATGTCAGCTGTCCATCTCCATATGGTTTTCATGATATCCGTTGATGCACTTGTGAAGAATTTAGTAAGTATCAATTCCATTTTATACAGAAAAGATCTTTTACTTTTAACTCGTCTTGTACAACTGCTCACCACGACCTGCAGGCTCCTGCCTCTTTCTGACCTCATCCACTTGCACACTCCCTTACTGATCAGCTACACTGGGTTTCTTAGTTTTCCACTTTCCCCTCTTAGGGTGTTGTCTAAAATCCTGCTAGCAAACAGCTGGCCACACTAGCTCCTTCTCTTCACCTTTCAGGTTTCTGCATAGTTATCACTTTCAACAAGAGACCTTCTCTGAGCATTCTGGCTGAAATAGCACCATTCTTGCATACACGCACACCTCACCTCTATCACATTCTATCCTTTTATTCAATTTATTATCTTTCTATAACACTGTCAAATCGTGTTATATTAAATGAAATTTACTATTGTTTTTAAGTTTTTTATTGGCTTAAAAGTTAATTTCATGAAAGCAGAGAGTTTGAACATTGTCTTCATTCTAATATCTGCAGTCCCTAGAATCATGCCTCACAAATAATATGGCTCAAAAAAACATTTGAATGAATAAATAAATGGATTGAAGGAACAGCGGTTTCTTGAGAATGTGCCTCTGACCTGACTGTGAAGTCAGCTCAATCCCAAAAGTAGTAATGAAAGGAGAAGGAAGAAGAGGAATGGGAGAAGACAGAGGAGGAAGAGGAACAACCCTTGGTTATGGTTTCTGTTTCAGGCGTGTCTTTTGGAACATCTCTATGGATGTCCTGGGAATAAATATCTCAAATACAATCCCCAAAAGTTTTAGGAAGGAGACAAGTAGGTTAAAAATGGGTATGTAATTGAATGGCAGATCAATTTGCACTTTATGGACTTCAATATTTACTTTTCTTTTTGTAAATTATGGGGAAAAAGTTGAACAGAAACAAAGAAGTTATAAAATGTTTAAATGAAAGCCATCTCTAAATATGCAGTTTAAAGATCTAAACATTTTGATTTCTTATCTTCCAATAAAATCAAAGTGAATTAATGATCTGCCATATAATTTTTAGTAAATTTCTCCATCAACTCATTGGAGGAAGTGCTAGGGAAGTTCCAAAATCATCTTCATCAAACAAACTGTTATCAGCTCATTAGCACACATTCATTCTTTGTTTTTTTTTTAAAGATTGGCCCCTCACTTAACTACTGTTACCAATCTTTTTTTTTTCCCCTGCTTTTTTTCCCCCAGATCTCCCCAGTACACAGTTGTATATATATATTTTTTTAGTTGTGGGTCCTTCTAGTTGTGGCATGTGGGACACCACCTCAATGTGGCCTAATGAGCAGTGCCATGTCCACGCCCATGATCCGCACCCTGGGCCACTGAAGCAGAGCACTCGAACTTAACCACTCGGCCACAAGGGCAGCCCCACATTATTTCTTAAATACTGCTAATTTATTATCTTGAAAGTAATCTATTTAGGATTAGAATAGGTAAAGTTTGACTTAGTAAGCTAATAGAATATATAAAATCTTTCTAATTTGCCATGATAAATTTAGTGGGCTTTACTTTCTTATCCCTTTTACTGCCCTCATAAAGCAAATACTCTACATTAAAAAAAAAAGAGTGCAACATTTTTTGTCTTTTAACAAATGAGCTTTCTGCACAGAATGGCAGAAGTACAGCATACAAATTCTGGTAATTTCTTGAAATTTGGTAAAGAGCATGCAACTGTGCAGTTTTTCCTAATATGATGACTGGAATACTTTGGCCAAATTAAGATCACATTGATTTTGGCAGTATTGCAGAAGAAAATAGCCTTTGAAAAAAGCCTGTAAAGCATTTTCTATAAAAGGTAAGTATTTGGGTCAATATCAGTTTTGCATATATTGCCTATTGCAAATCATTCTCTGTGTGAAAAAGAAAAGTAAAATACATTTCTTTCTAATATTTTAAACCCAGTTTAGCTGGGACTTACTAACAGCACAATGTGAAGTATCATGTATTTCAAATTTCCTTGTACCACAAATATTTCACTTCATTTTAGTTTGGTTCCTATAAAACTCACTGTTTTTCCTAAAATAAAAATCTTCTTGCATAAATTTCATACAATGAATAAAAAATATGTATATATAAATACAAGTATAAAAATTTAAATAGATTGTGGTACTAATAGATATTGTTGGCTCAGGATAATAGACACTGTGTTTAGCCTCCAAGTTTCCTGATCCAAATCATGGGAATAATCATTGCAATGACCTAGTTGAAATCTATGAAGAATGAGGCAGGTAGATTAAACAACTAGGTTTATAATTTAACTAATGGATCGATTTGACCTTTAAAAACCTAACATATTTTATACTGTAGAAATACAGAGGAAACAGTTCTAAGGAAGAAATATTTAAAATGCTTAAAAGTAAAACCACAAATAAACATGTGTACCAATATAGAAATTTTTAAAATAAAAAATGAATGTGCATATATTCCTTTCAAAGAAGATATTCTGAGCACTGCTAATAATGTTAGCATTTGACCTAAAACTGTGGAATTGAAATAATCTCAAAGAACTTCTAGTGTATTTTCAATATAACCTAAAATGTACATACAGCTTTACGTAGACTTCTATCTCATTTCACTTGATCTTTGCAAGGACATTGTTAATTGGGACATGTTTTTAGGTGGTGAAGGAGAGTGTTCTAGAAGTCACTTGTTCAAATATGCACCTGGGTTAGAATTAGGATCTAGAACAGCTGAGTTTTTCATTCATTCTTCTATTCACATGATGATTCATTCATATATTGAACCTGAATGCCTATTATATAACAGATACACTGTGTTGAACATGATAGATTCTAAATACAATTCTTGCTCTTATGCAAATTAACACATTTCATTTTTGTAAATTACTATTGTTATGGTACACTTTAAAGAAAAGGAAGGAGCTGAATATTTATTATAAGGAAATCCAGCAGAGTGTAGGTCAGCAAAAGCTGCCCTGACACAATGACCATGTTTATCATATGCCAAGATTTTCAAGCCATCCATTTTAATTTTAGCTTCAGAAAATGATAGGGTTCTTGTTATTTTATTATTTAAAAAAATCTCTCTATAGGAGTATGTCAGGAAACTTCACCTCATTTGTATATTGGACCTTCTACCTTTGACTGAATAAACTCTCCTTCAAGTAAAAGGACTATTTGTAATATGAAGATTTCAAAATAGGGCTAAATTACAAGTCATCTGCTGAGGCTGTAATGAGGAAAGGTATTTCCAGCAGACAACAGCTCGAGCTTTTTCATTGTTTTTAAAAAGTAAGATGTCTATGAGAGTAAAGTGGAAGTTTGGAATGGAAGAGTAGGAATGGGGCCAAATTGCATATATTTCAATAATAGGTACAAGTTCAAAACGTACTAGAGAGTCCTCTGATTTTCTATACATGTGAACCAACTAAGGCTGATCTCATCAGATTCTCAAAATTGACTATTCTGGAGACGTTTTAAAATGGAGTCGGAGCTGCCTTTCCAGAGAAACTGCTGTGCTGTCTAGAACCTTGAACTGGCCAAACCTTTGGACTGGGCCCAAATGGGAATTGTTTTATAAGCAATTCTTTGAGAACTCAGCAGGAGAACGGACATCCTGATCACGAAGACTGAGGATTGAGGACTTTTTGAAGATAGAATCAATAGCCAATCAATGTTTAGCCAAGACTGGCTCTCTGCCTCCAAGTTCAGGTAAAATTCTTTGTAACACAAACTCCCTTCTTTGCCTTTAAAAGCCTCTGACTTTTACTCCCTAGTGGGACGCTATTAGAGTTTCTTCCTGCATCCGCGCATGTGCGCTCCCTGAATTGCAATTCTTTGAACCCGAATAAATGGGTTGACTCTGAAACTGGTTTCTGTTTTTGTAGATTGACAAGATCAAAATGTTTATTTACAATACAGAAAAGGACAGGACATCAAGGAGTGGCAAGTTTGGGTTCTAATCCTAGTTGTACCATTTACTAACTGAGTAATTTAATATCACTAAGGTTCAGCTTCTTATCTACCGAATGGTGATAATAACTCATAATGTTGGGAAAACTTCATGGCATAATATATGTGATTGTACTTTGTATAAAATAATATATAAAGGATTAATAGAAATATTATTGAAAGCTTGGATACAGGTTATAATAAACTTTTTCTAAAGACGTAAAATTGCAAATTTCTGAGATTTTTACATTCCTAAATTTCTCCAATGCAATTTTCTTTTTTCATCAGTGGGGCTTTAAAAATAGTTTAGTCTTCATCAAATTACAGGTAAATTTCCATCAACTTGAGAATTGCATCCTAAGAAATCTCATTTAAAGGATTACAAACTGTTAATTTTTTTCTCATCTCTTATATGTTGATGTGGACCACTGCCAAGTCATATTATATTCTAATGTTCTTAAAACATCTCAATATCCATGCACTTTCTCAAACGACACTGGTCAGATTATCCTAATGTGCAACTTCACAAGAATCATAACTTTGAACTATTCGGTACGAGAATCGCAATTGTGGTAACTATGTAAGCCCACTTTAAAACTATCAGAATTGAAGACAATTGCATTGACAGAGAATGATTCTCCACTTCCAATGTGTAAGGAAAATTCCCTTAGCAGTTACTTTTTGCTAACAAGCCATAGTGAGGATGACTGATTTCAAAGGAATGAGACTGTTACAAAAATCAAATGTATTAGCGTGATGAGCATGTGTTAATGTCTGAAAATGACTGATAAAAAAATATAAAAAGCTAAAACATATATATTAGTCTTTAGCCTATTGTATCATATATCCTACCTCAAAAAACAGGCAAAATATAATCATGTGTACATGGAAAATAAAAAGTACTTCCATATATTTATATTTCAACTGGAGGTGAAAAAAGAGCATATAAAGAGAGCAATATGAAGAATCAAATTAAGATGACATGGGTTTGAAGTAGAAGATGAGAACTTTTCATCTTCCTGCTTATGTCCTCCAAAGTGTTCTCCTATTATTTTGCTCGACAAATTGTAAGTGATTTTAGTGATGTACCTCACTTACCTCCTTTAGGTGACGACTCCATGGGCTAGCAGATTTTATTGTTTGGAAAGTAATGTTGGAACACACTTAATTTGTTCTCTCTGTAATCTGGAGTACTTGTTTCTAGTTTGTTGGTTTACCCTATGTGATACATCTGAGCAGGGACCGTGTCTTAGGGCTGGATTTGGTGAATGCTGGGTAAGCTATTATTTGTTACTATATCTTTAAGTTGAAGGAGGTATATCTGATATCATTGAATTAAATTTTTAAAAATCAAAAACCACATGCAAACAGGCAAAGAGGCTTCTCTGGATTCTAATAGCAACTACTCTTGCAGGATCTGTTGCTATATCCTTTCCATCATACAAAAACACCCTATCTCCATTCTATGTCAGATTCCTGAGTCTGCCCCAGGAATTTTCAGGCATCATAAAGCTCTGCGGAATCACTTAACATTCTGCTTTACTTTCTCCTTAAAGCACTTCCTTTGCTTATTTTGCAGTCTTTGAAGGCTTCAGCAGCTTTCCTGCCCTTATGTCACTATCCAACCCCAAGCCAGGCCCTGCCCAGGGCAGAGCCATTGCAGTAAGTATCATTTCTATGCAGGTGAAATAGTTACATTCCAGGCTCCTTTGTTCACAATTCAACTTGGACAATGAGTGCTGAATACTGCTTCTAGGAACAGATGATGAACTGTTTAAGAAACCTGACTGAATATCTATCTTGAGACTATGTTTTGTAACCATACAATTTATTGTATACTAACACTTCTCTGAAAAACATGAATCTCATTCTGTACCCGATTGAGAACACAATTATGAGATCAAATGTCTACATAATTGAATCTTAAAATAAATGTGAACTTTCCACTTCACTTTGACAATCTTGACTAGGCTGCTTACATTTTTGATATATTGAAATGCTAGACCACTTTGTTTTCAGAGAACTCAGATCTGAGAAGCTCATATTCTATTTATATGCTGGTCTTATGTTTTCTTTTCTTATGAAAAGGCAATGTTGATAGTGACTGAGCTGAAAACTAGATCTAAGACATGTTTTGCTGTCAGAGGCATGTGATTCTGAATAGGAAGACATACTGGACAGTCCAGCCCAGTTTGTAAGATCAATATGCTCATTTTTGAGTTGGCCCCAGCTAGGAAGGATCCTGGGTGGCTGTGCTGAAATTGTCCAGTTTACTAAACTAACTGGGTTCAAGGACCTGAATCCCTAGGACCAACTAACGAGGCATTCTCCTCATAGAACAAGGACTGGCGCTTAATACAAAGCAGACTAAAAATTATCTCCCTCTGGGCAATGGTAAAGTACACCTATCCCCTTTATTCGGCCTTTCAGAAAACCAAATTTTAGAAACTCTTGGGGCCGGCCCTGTGACCCAGTGGTTAAGTTCACACACTCTACTTCGGTGGCTCAGGATTTTGATCTGGTTAGGATCCTGGGTGCAGATCTAGCACTGCCTATCAAGCCATGCTGAGGTGGCATCCCACATGTCAGAGACAGAAGGATCTCCAACTAGAATACACAACTATGTACTGGGGGGCTTTGGGGAGAAGAAGACAAAAAGAAACCCTTGGACATAGCTAGCTTCCTAATATTGATCACTTTTTATGGATCCTTTCCCTTCTTAAAATTTCCTCTTTCTTTTTCATCTATTTTAGAACACATAAGCACCTCATTAAAAAGACTTTTTTCTTTTGCCTTTCGTGGGTGAGATTGGGGGTGGAGTCTTAAATTCTCTTCTCAGTTTTATCTTTGAATCTTTTTATGATCATACCATATGTAACTCATAGTTATCCAAGATTCTTTATCACTCTGCATCAACAAAATATGTATCCACCTTAGCAATATGTGACAAATTCAAATCTCTTTCTACTGCCTTAAGATTTATAAAGCTCCTTTCTTTTCAAATCTGTGTCTTAATTTTCTATTGTTTATGCTTGTCTTCCCTATTTATGTAAAGTTCTGTCACATGCAGTATTTATACTTACCACTAGCTGCTTAATATTTAGTAATCTAATGATTTTCTTTACTATAAGGCTTTCTAAAGCCATGACATGATATTAACCATATAGTGAGCATTTTGAAATACCACTCTTTCTCTTACTTCTCAATATGTCAATTTAATAGTTGCTATAGATTCCACTAGCATAGAATTTTTTTCAGTCATTGAATCAAATATCTCCGAATGTCAAGAGACAAGTGTTTCCTCTCAGGACTTGTGTGTGTTAGTTTTGCAATAAAAATGTAAGATTATGAAAACCGATTTTACAGAACGTATTGGTAGTTGGAAAAATACCCTTATTTTCAACAAGTATACTTTAATTACTTTATTTTCCTAAGGAAATAGTGAGAAATACAATTAAATATGTATCCGTTATGAAGCAGAGTTAGAAAGACCCTGAATTCTCAGTAACAATCTATAATTATACTATGAATCCAAAATATAGAGTAACTGATAAAATACATGACTGATAAAAATATTTTAAAATAATTTTATATTATCTTAAAAGGACAGTATCGTAAATACAGTGTGTCTCAACTGTATGAATATATGTGTGCGTGTAATGCAGCAAAGACCTTCAGAGAGAAGAACAGTCCAGTGTTAACAGTGGGTAGATCTAAGCAGTAAGATTGTAGAGGTTTCTGATATCACCTCCATCCGCTTACGTGCTTCCAAATTTTCTACAGGCATATATTATGATAATAAGTAGAAAACAAATCTATCTTTAGAAACAGAAAAAATTCTGTCCTTTTTTGTAAAGAATAAAAATCTCTCAGCAGGCCTTCTCATTATCTGGTCTCATGTGGGAGATAGTATTTTTTAAAATACATCTATTTGCACAAGTGAAGTAACTACACCAGAGATATAAACTCTAGTCTCCCGTATTCCAAAGTTGCTTCCTGGGAATGAATTAAACAACAAGAAAGATTCTTGAACTCTTACAGAGAGTCAGGTGCCATTTAGTGCACCATCAAAGTGTTGAATGAACCCCAGAGGCCCTAGATCAAGGCAGCAAGCGGGCCATCAACTCCACAGGAATCTATTAAGTAGCATCCCTGTGCACACTTAAACAAGCTTAGCAAACTTCTCTGACAGCAGCGATTAGGCTACATATGTGACTGAGGAGCAATTCTCCTGACTTCAATAGCAAAAATAAAGGAGGGACAAAGGAAGTTACCTTCCTTTTGTACTCAGTTGGTAAAATAAGTCTCAAAGAGCATAGTCTGGACCACTTTATTTCTCATATATTGCCTTGGTGCACACTTCATTTTTTTTTCTTTGAAGAAGATTAGCCCTGGGCTAACATCCAATGCCAACCCGGGATCCGAACTGGTGAACCCCGGGCCACTGAAGTGAACAACTTAACCACTGTGCCACCAGCCCACACACTTCATTTTTTTTAAAGGTATTGCTTCTAAAATCATAAAATCTCAGATTCTCAAGAAATTTTACAATTAGACTTCTGGGTCTCACATTTTAAATCCATGAGAACCACCTGGAGATATTGTTAAAATGAATTTCCTGGATTCCACCCTGAGAAATTCTGATTTGATGGGGGGAATCTATATTGTATATAACATCCCAGGTGTAACTGGGATTCCAGTGGTCCACGGAGCACATTTTATAGGTTTGAACAATGATTCTCATACCCGTAAAATGCTTTCACAACACAGTCAATTGATGTAATTTGCAAAGAAGGTGGAAAAGAACAATCGTTAGCAAGTTTAAGTTTGCATATACATCTTTAAATATATCTATTTTGCACCTCTAGGTGACTTCTGCAGCCTATTTCATGTCTACTTCACTCCACTTTAAGAAAATAAAATTGAGAAACAAAACAAAACAAACGAAAAATAGAATCACCCTAGTAGATTAGGCAAATGCAGCCAGCATTGACAGCTTCAATAGACCCCACATCTTTAATATGCGGAAGTATTACCTGATTTTGAAGAGAAAGGCAGGAAGCTGAATTTCTTTGTTACATGTACTAAAGCAAAGAAAATTGACCCATTAGGCACAGTGCTGAGGGCCCAAACCACTTGTAACAACCCATGAGCTGTTTTAATTTCTTTTGAACTCAAGAAAATTTGAACTTTTAAATAGAAGAAAATGTTTTAATATATATCATTAATATATTTGTCTTTAAAACACACAAACATAACATATAATTTTCAATAGTTTTTTAATGGAGAAGGGGGACCACAAAGGCACAAGTGCTTAGGACTCATGAAAGAAATAGAGCAGCTCTGGTCCAAAGCTGTCTGTTGTAACTGTCCTGATTTTTGACCTAATATAGGCTAATCCACTGACAGTTCTCTTCTCTCTCCAGCTTGTGCAGTGGAAAATGAGTGTGAAGCTAGTTATGAATTTGCATTTCTCACTAAATTATTTGTCAGATTTATCAGTAGAAAAGATATGGTTTCCTAGGAAAACACCACATCCCAAAGACGTCTTCAGGAAATGCTTGTTGACTGATTTACATCAATAAAATCTCCTAAAGAATTCGTAGCAATATGGACACCGCTTAGGAAGAGCTCACTTAGCTTGTGATATAGAAGAAAGAAAGTTATCTTTCTCCTATGTTTGATGAATTGTTTCTGTTCTTAATCTTTTTAGATCTTTCTCAGTATAGATTCTGCTCGACGAATGCCATTAAAGACAAATTTGAATAAAAATACCAACATTTTCTGAGTATCCATTTTGTTTGAGAAACTTCTTCATCCAGAAAATAAAAGAGGCAGTTGAGAAAAATTCACTTGTTTTTCCCCATAAGAAGTCCTGTATTCAGTTTTGTCTCACTCTGAACAGGCCATATCATTTTTAAAGTTTTATGTATCTTCTGGCTAATGAATTCTACTTCTTAGAATCTAGGTCAAATTACTGATTGAAAAAAACTAAAACTCTGAATTACAAAAAGATATTCACCAAGAAGAAACACTTAAGTACAAATAGTCCTAAGCAACCAGAAGTGCAATAAAAGTGATATGCCTAAATTAATAATGATGGCAGTAATCAAATGAATCACGTATTTGCATATTTATATTTTTTCCATTCCATATATTTGCGTTGTTGCCTAGAAGGAATTTGGGACAATGACAGAATAGATGTTTGTCATTCTGGGGTCCTAAGTAAATTGGTTGGGGTCTGAAGCAACTGGAATAGTCTGCTGCAGAGATTTCTTTCTTGGTTCTTTTTTATCTTCTATGAGAATTAAGACAATCCCAAAGCTAGCAATGAATATGAAAAAAGAAGTCAATATATTCACTAGATTGTTTATTATATAGTAATGATAAATTGTAATTTTGAAAATTGTATAACTATTAACAAATAATATAATTATTCTATAATTATAAACAAAATGTAACTGACAATAGGGAAAGAAAAAATATGTTAAGGATTCTGTATATAGTATGATTACAACCAGATTTTTAAAATGTAAATGACCTATATAAAGATTTTTAGAAAATAGGGAAAATACCTTTAGGTAAACATTTAGGGAACGTTTTATTCCTTTTTATTTTCACATTTTCCAAATTTACATAGTGGAATTTTTTAATGTAGGAAATAGAACCAAGGTGAAAATAGTGATGTGAGAATTAATTGAGAAAAATAAAATATAAATATACAATAAAATATATTCTATTTTTAATAATAAATAAATAATAATGTAAACTGTTTGAGTTGCTTTAAAATTTGTCAATGGGATATATAAAAGCCATAATTAATTAAAAATTAGTGTCCTGTAAGTTAAAATTGGTCATTTCCAAGGGTGCAATCCTGCCTCTTTACCTATTTTAAATTCTCTATCTTTTGCTTCTTTTACACAAGATTTATACTGCCTTGATGTTTGGTGGGTATGCCATCATTTCATACATCTGCCTACCCCCAAAAGACTCTGAATCAATCATTGTTGTTGTTGTTGTTGTCACCTGCTGTCAAGTTAGCTTCAACTCCTGGTGACCCTGTGAATGAATGATGTCCATAAAAATTATTAATGATACCAGTTCTCCTTGCTTCCCTTTGTATGCAGAGGGTATATCCCTTTGTCTGAGGTAAAGTGCTTGCCTTTTATAGAAGTCTGAGAAGTAAATGGAATAGAAAATTTCATGGCTACTTTTATGCTGAGGAAAAGTTGCGATTTCAATACATCCCATGATGGTGTCTTTTGGTCCTCAAATTCTTCACTACTCCTTCAAATACCTAAGCTTGCTCTTACTCAATAGCCTCACCACCCTGACAGACATTTAATTCATTCCTTGCCAATCCTGTTTTCCTGAAAGACTACCAACCATACATCTTTGTGCTTTCAACCAGTCAAGCTCAGCTGATTGACATCACTGTAAATGTGTGTTAAATAACTTATTTGGGGCTTCACAAGGCCTGTCCTGAACTCGCAATACCCTTGTCAATCACTCTACTAGTAGTAATCCATAATCTTATCCACCTTCTTCAAGCTCCCAGTTTTTTCCTGGCTCCCTATTCTCTGCAGACAATTTTCCATCATCAAAGTATTCAAAGATTCCAAGATAAGTTTTCCCTTTATATTTGGCTTCCTTCCTGTGCACAATGTTTATAGCCTTACCTTTCCTTTTCCTTCCTCCATCCCTTGCTTACTTCCTTCCTATCTCTGAAGAAATCCTATTTGGAAAAAATCCCTCCATTTTTAAATTTGTTCCTGTAGAATTACCAATTACCCCTGTTGTCCTCTGCCTATGGCCTTCTTGATAATTCTATAAATGTGTTTATTCTTGGCAATTCTTATTCATGCTTTTAAATCTCTCCTTTCTTCCAGTATACCCCCAAAGTCCTATGTGTGGCCTCTAATCTTTTTTTTTTGACCTGTGTGAAATAACAGTCTACTGTGTTTGTCAAATTCATTATATTTACAATTATTTCAAATTATATTCATCATGTCTCTTCACCATTCACCCCATAACCAGCTAATATTTTTAATCTTCTCTGTCTTTGTTGAGGTCTTGCCTTAGGATCAAGGCCATGGTGTCATTTCTGACTAATCTTATGTCTTCCCTATTAACATATGTAATAATTTTCCAAGTCCAGCAGATTCTACACCCACAATATCTCTCTCACATGTTCATGGGGGTTTTTTTGACCTCTTAAAACTAGCACTAATATTCTTGTGAAATATTAGCATAACCTAACTGGTATCCCTTCTTTCATTTCCTCCTGTCTGATCTATTGTATATCCTACTCAAAAAAATTAATTTTAATTGATTCAAAAGACTTCAATGACTCTCATTACTTATGAGATTTTGGGTATCTACAGTATTACTCCAACCTTGAAATTTTATAATTACATGTGACTGTTATTTTTACCATTTGATGCATTAATGCTGAGAAATTATGTATACCATCATGTGGTAGAAGCTAATAATGCAGAGGAAATAGACTAAGTTTAATTTTGTGTTTACCATATGCCAAACCAGAGCTAGCTGGTCTATATTCATTTCCAGAGTTTTTCCCCGTAAAATACCACAAGGAAGGTTTTATCCTTATTTTACAAGTGAGGACCTAGGAAAAAGTGATGTTTAGGAAGTTAAATAGGTACACAGAGATTTCAAGTCCACTCCTATTTTCATACCACCTTATACATGGCTTCTCCTTGCTCTACAACTTCCACAGAGTGACCCCAAAGGTTTATTAACGTGACTGAATCTCAATCAGAAGGGAGCTCCTAGAATGAGGATCCTGAGTTTTGTTCTCTTTAACCAACATGTCTGACAAAAGGCTTGGCACATAGAAAGTGTGGGAAAAAATATTTTTTTGAATGAATTGGATGCATGTGGATTTTTTTAAATTGACAACTTAAATCTTAAAGACAATCTTAAATCTTTAAAGACTTGGGAAAATTATGTCAATAAATAAATGAATACATTCAATAACTGTTTAAGTGCTTTTGGTCCAACTGGCACTATTCTAGACACTGGAGATATACTAACAAAGTAGAAAAAAATTCCCTCATAAAACTTAGGTCACAGCAATGGGAAATATAAAAGAATAATAAAGAAAATGTGATATATAGATATATAGATATATATACATACAATGGAATATTATTTG